>NC_134353.1:480769639-480854639 GCF_048569485.1 Anomaloglossus baeobatrachus | reverse complement strand
ACTGTGCGACGCTGCAGGATCTGTTCTCTGTTCCCTGCACGGCACGCAGCGTGTGATGAGGGCAATCTGAACACGGGCCTCCCGGAGCTCCGTCAACAGGTCAGATTGCTCTCATCACTGACCGGCCAGCAAGGACGCCCTGAGCCAGGCGGGCCGGTCACAGAGAGTAGGCGGGCCGGATGTGGCCCGCGGGCCGCCCTTTGCCCAGGTCTGCACTACACAGTTTTGCATAAAGTATTCAATCCTTATCTGTATACAGCAATCACAAAAGGCAGAGATAGTAATAAAATGTGTCTGCCTTTTGAGATTAGCTCATGGATTCTGCAGCGGTTCACTCTGCAAAGACATTCCAAAAATGTCCTTGCAGCGTCATATGCAGACAGCTTTGTCATTTTAAAAAACAGTGGTCGACTAGTTAAGTAACACAAGTACCAAAAATACCAGACCTACCTCCAGTGCCTCTTTGGTAATAGGATACTTCTCCAAGCTGGAGATCACTTCTAACACAGCCACCATGTTAAGTATCTGAGGAGAGAAATTCTGAAATCAATCCATGGATTTTACAAATCAAAAAGCAGTAGTGTTTCAAATCTAATGCAAGTGATGAGGAAATTCAGTGCCTGATGACTAGTCTAACCATTGCTCGTACTGACTGTTATAAGACAAAGAAGGCATTACTCAGAAAATGGTTACTCATTCTTATATAGTTAATTGCAACATCAATGTTAATGGCAAAATCAACAATAACCCCTGACCCTGTCCGGGCTGGTGACATAGCCACTGTGAGAGATAAGTGGCTGAGCTTATGTAGCCTGTTCCATTCAGGAAGAGTATTCAGTTTTTGAAACGGCCATAAACGTTTTTGGAGACGTGTGCCATACAAGACAGGAGTCAGAAAACCCTATTCTAAAGACTTAAGGCAGGTATCAGAGGACGGACCCACATCTTTCACGTTTTCAATGTGTATCGGGTGGCAATGCCAAAATAAATGACTAAAATGGGAATACCCCTCTGTGAAGGTTTGTAAAAAAAGATGTTAAGTTTTCTACTCTAATAAGTAAGCTAGCTACGTAGATCTTTACACTTTCCCATTCAGTTTTTTCAGACCACAAGAAGCAGCCATATTGGATGTCACCATTGAATTTAGCATCTCAGGAAATCATTCTGTTTGTACCAAGTAGTGTGCTTTCAATGTGTGAACGAGATGAGGTAACGATTATGGGGGGGGGGGATGTCTAAATCTTTAGTTTCTTACCACCAGACCTAAGGTTGGCTGAGTTGAGGCAAAAATTATACATGACACCACACAAACATGGCAGTTTATCATCATTTATTGGCCTTCAGCTCAATGTCAAGCCATAGCGACTTGATGGATGAACGCTCTGTAGGAAGATCGATTTTGTGCAAGCTAGATTGGTTTACCAGGGTCTTCTCTACCATTTTCTTCATTGTAGCAAGCCATTGGGTTGCTGGTCTTACTCTTCGCCTTGTTCCTTCTATTCTTCCGACCATGATTTCTTTCTCCAGTGACTGTTCTCTTTGTATGATGTGTCCAAAGTAGGCAAGTCGTAGCTTGGTGATTTTTACTTCGAGTGACATGTCTGGCATGATTTGTTCCAAAATCGATTTGTTTGTTCTTCTTGCCATCCACAGTATTGATAAGATTATTCTCTAGCACCACATTTCAAAGGTACAGTGGAACCTTGGTTTACGAGAACAATCCGTTCTGGGAGTGTGCTTGTTAACCAAGTTACTTGTTCAGAAAAGCAAGATTTCCCATAGGAAATCATTGCAATGCAGACAATTCGTTCCACAACTTGTTAAAATGTCCCATCCTGGTGCCCTATTGTGCCATTCCACACACGCACAAACACGCACAAACACGTTATGCTCACCTTACCTTCCGTTCCCTCGCCGGTCTCCTGGAACTTGCAGTTCGCCCGTACAAGACG
Organism: Anomaloglossus baeobatrachus; assembly: GCF_048569485.1. NCBI lineage: Eukaryota > Metazoa > Chordata > Amphibia > Anura > Aromobatidae > Anomaloglossus > Anomaloglossus baeobatrachus. The sequence goes on along the minus strand of NC_134353.1, from coordinate 480,852,687 downwards.
TGTATCAGGTAACCAAGGCGACCGATGCCGGACCTTCAGCTCCCAGCACGCTGACGTCAAAGGCAGGAGCCGCTTGCCTCTGATTGGCCAGCGCGCTGCCTTTGAGTAGCGCCTGACAGGGGAAGTTCCTTTCTCGTCGCGATGGTTACCAGATACACATCCTGTGGAGGGAGGACCTTCCCCTGTTAGCCGCTACTCAAAGGCAGCGCACTGGCCAATCAGAGGCAAGCGGCTCCTGCCTTTGACGTCAGCACGCTGGGAGCTGAAGGTCCGGCATCGGTCGCCTTGGTTACCTGATACATGCAAGTTCCAGGAAGCCGGCGAGGGAACGGAAGGTAAAGTGAGCATAATATGTGTGCGTGCATGTTTGTGTGGACTGCAAGAGCGGGTAAGAGAGCGGTGGATGTATGGAACCGGAAGTGTGTGCGGTGAGTATTTTGCTCGTACAGCAAGGCTTTCTCGTAAACAGAGTTACAAATTTACAGAAAGCTTTGCTCGTTAGGCGAAATACTCGCTAACTGGGTTACTCATTAAGCGAGGTTCCACTGTATTAATTCTTCATTGGTTTTGTTATTTGTTACTTTATCGTCCACTTTAACGCAGTAGAGATTCTGACCAAAAGGGACAAAATCTGGTGATATGCTGGACAGGCTCATGTGCTGAATACTATTAGTGTTATAGCAAGTATATTTAAGTTCTACAATTTTCAATCACACAACTTTAAAGCTTTCTGCTAAGAATAATTAGGAAATAAACATTTTACAACTGTATACCAGGAATAAGGCTTCTTTACCCTTATACTCGTTTAATGTCTATTTAAAAGCTTAAAAGGGAACACTGGAGTTTCAGAGAAAATAAACATTAAAGATCTGTTTGGGAACCATAGCCAAAGACCAAATAAGTCCAATAGTGCCCAGCAAGCTCTACACAGCCAGAGGTGACTGACAGGTCTATCGCTACATGGATGAGGGAGAACTGTCAATCACTTGCAGTAGCTTTGGGTAGAGCCTCACAAGTCTGGTCTTTGGCTATGTTCTTCAGCGGGATCGTTAAAAGTCTATTTACTTTAACCCCTTCACGACCCATAACGGATATATCCGTCATGGATCGTGTGAGGTTAATCTCCGCCCCCTGCCGTAAGCAGGTCGCAGCAATCCGCGCACATATCAGCTGTTTTTAAACAGCTGACATGTGCGCCTGCAAGTTACAAGTGGAATTGCTTCCACCTGCAACTTTTAACCCCTTACATCTCGCTGTTAAAGTCTGGCAGCGAGATGTATTTGGGCGCAGCCATTACTTTCACTTACTGCCGCCCCCACCGGAAGTCACGTGCGTGATCACGTGACTTTCGGTGGTTGCCATGGTAGCACAGGGTCATGTGATAATGCCTGTAGATAACATGAGTCACTTTCGGTTTCACTCGGCCCGAAGCAGAAAGTGAGCATATCTGCTGTTTACAGCTGTGATCAGCAAATAGGGCAGAGCGATCGGACTATTGATCCATATAGCCCCCTAGGGGGACTAGTAAAATAATATATATATATATATATATATATATATATATATATATATATATATATATATATATATATATATATATATATATATATAAAAAAAAGTAAAAAGTTTAAAAAAAATAAATAAAAACCTTTAAATGTTCAAATTACCCCCCTTTCACCCCATTGAAAATGAAAGGGTTTAAAAAAAATAACACAAAACACATTTGGTATCGCCACGTTCAGAAATGGCCTATCAAACTATAAAATCAATTAATCTGATTGTTAAATGGCGTAGTGGCAAAAAAATTCCAAACGCCAAAATTACATTTTTTGGTCATTGCAAGTTTTACGCAAAATGCAATAACAGGTGATCAAAACGTAGCATCTGCGCAAAAATGGTACCGTTAAAAATGTCAGCTCGAGACGCAAAAAATAAGCAGTCACTGAGCCATAGATCCCAAAAAATGAGAATGCAACGGGTTTCGGAAAATGGCGCAAAACGTACGCCACTTTTATTGGACAAGCTTGCGAATTTTTTTTAACCCCTTAGATACAAGTAAACCAATTCATGTTTGGTGTATACAAAAATCGCACTGGCCTCAGGCATCACGACGGCACATCAGTTTTACCATATAGTGAAGATGGTGAATAAAATATCCCAAAAACTATTGTGCGATCACACGTTTTTTTTTTTTTCAGTTTTTCCACACTTGGAATATTTTTGCTGTTTTCCAGTACACCATATGGTAAAACTTATGGTTTCATTTAAAAGTACAACTTGTCTCGCAAAAAACAAGCCCTCATATGGCAAGATTGACGGAAAAATAAAAAAAGTTACGGCTCTCGGAAGAAGGGGAGCAAAGAAAAAAAAAATGAATATTCCATGCGAGAAATTGCCAAGAAACTTAAGATTTCCTACAACTGTGTGTACTACTCCCTTCAGATGGATCTTTGTGCTCCTTCTGAAGCCTGGGTGCATGACGAGTCCTACGTCATGCACACAGGCCGGCACTCAGGTCCTGCGCAGGCGCACTTTGATCTGCCCTGAGTAGGACAGATCAAAGTATTGTACTGCGCATAAGCGATGACCTCAATGCCGGCCTGTGTGCATGACGTAGGACTTGTCATGCACTCAGGCTTCAGAAGAAGGACAAAGATGGCCAAAAGAGGAGGCGCCGCACCCGGACAACGGAGACACCCATCTGCACTGTAACGACAGTTTGGGTAAGTATTATAAAGTGATTTTTACGTTCTACACATTGGCCTGGGCTTTTATATATAGCATGTTAGAATGCTGTATATAAAAGCTTAGTTGTGGTTGCCACAGCTTATAGTAACCAAATCTGGTGACAGGTTCCCTTTAATAAGTTACCTAACGCTGGTTTAGCAGCTGCGTATCAAGTATGGAGCACGGTGAACACAAAGGTCGGAACCCGTAAGTGTGGTAGAGTTTGCCCGCAATTGACGGCTGATGCGCATGCACTAGAAGCGGTATTACTAGTACAGTACTGTATCTGCTCAGGGAAGGATGTACAGTACTCTAGAGGCCTCATGGGATGTTCGTATTGTGAAGTCTCATTTACAGGAGTTACAATTTTTGAAAATGTCGCTAGTCTTTCAAAACGCCCAGAAACCAAGTCACTCGTAATCCAAGGTTCCAATGTACAACCAATTGAAAACTACAATTCCAGGCATGTACTGTCAATTGCAAAATTACATGTTTTTATTCTATCCCCTCATGGAATACAGATATTTATGTCTCTTTTTCCATGAATGAAAAGAATATTTTACAGTTCCGGTAAGTATTTACCAAGATTAGGAGTTGCCCACTATCCACAAGATAGGGGATAAATCCTTCCAGGTAGGAGTCATTTTTGTCACGTGATAGGGGCGTGTTAGAGATGCAGCCTTACAGTCTAGCATCTTCAGAGGCATGGCAATCAAACAGGGGCGAGAATAGCAAGCAAAACCCAACCCACTTAGCTATTCAGTAGCTGCTGCCAATCAAAAAGCAGAGCATTTCTGTAACTTTACTTGCCTGTATTTCAAAAACTATACATCCAATCTGACAACTATAGGCATGTATAGAATCCGCATTATAGTGCCAGTATAGCACTGGCTTTAGGTTATATAGGAAAATCCTGCTGATTGGTGTGCTTTAACAATTGGTTATTTTCAGAGGACATTCCCTGTACTAGAGCATTCTCTGGAAGTAAATTAATAGACATCAATGTCTTTTCCAGGCAGCACAGATAAGGAAATTCAGACCTTTGGACTTTCACTTGTGTTAGTAACTGATCTTGTTAGGACCTCTGTAAGAGTCATTTCCCCAACTACACACAACCCTGTGAACAACCCTGTGAACAGACAACACAGTTAACAGCAGTGATACAAACTGTGGGAAATAGTAGATCAAGGGAAAAAAACCAAAAACAAAAAAAAACCAAAAACACGGGTCCAGGAATAATTTCTCCTCCCTACCTCCTTTGCCCATTACGGTTACGTCTGGCCACTGAGCTCCTTGTATTTCACTAGTGCAGTTATTAGCTAATAAGTCCAAATGGTTGCTACATAGATGAAAAGAACAGGCAGGGAGAAGAAATGCCATGAGGAGGGAATAGTCCCTGCCAGTGGCATCAGTACACAATGGTCAGCTATGGCCCGCTTCACACACCCGGCATTTCACCAGATGCCGGATCCGGCACGCATGCAGTACATTCATTTACAGTGGAAGCGCAACACCATGCGGACAAATGCGGTTGTGCATGAGACACAACCGCATGGTATCGCGCTTCCACTGTAAATGAAATGTACTGTACTGCATGCGTGCCGGATCCGGCGAAATGCTGGATGTGTGAAACGGGCCTATCCTTCCTTCTGTGGGAGGAATCCATGCAAAACATGCCCACCAGCAGCACCTCTACATGGTTTGAGAGGGGAACAATTACACCTCTCTGTACAGCATTTTAATATTTTAAAACACTTAATTATGAAAATGTTAAAGGGGTTTGCCACTATGTTAAATCCCTCTAATCTGAACTGCCATAGACGAGCACTTTACTAAATACCTTGCTTTCCCAAATTCTTCCAGAGCCCCTCTCTTGGTCACATGGTCTGTGACTGAGAATCCAACGTCTTCCTGTGATGTCAGGACAAAATCTCACTGAGTTGTAGACTCTGGAAGTTGATGGGTGGGCATGGCTTCATTCAGCAGAGCTCACACTGCTCCTGACACAGTTCTCCTTGTAATGTGTATTATAATGGAGGGCATACTTGTGTGTAATATATATATATTTATTACACACAGCAACACAGCGGGTATAATGAACACGTCAGCCATTTTCTAAGTAAAAACATTTTTAAGGGGGTTTTTGACATGAATTTCTCACCAGGTGTTGGTAACAACCCATCTATCCACACAGGCAAAGAAATCAAAACAGATGTCCATAATTTAAGCCCTGTGTAATGTGATATGACAGGGAAAATGTATTGAACACATTAAAAAGTGCTTTACACGCTGCGACATCGCTAAAGATAAGTCGGGTCACGGTGTTTGTGACGCACATCCGGTGTAGTTAGCGACATCGCAGCGTGTGACAGCTAGGAGCGACGATCAACGATCGCAAAAGCGTCAAAAATCGTTGATCGTTGACACGTCGCTCCTTTCCATGGTGCATGCCGCTGGTTGTTAGTCGTTCCTGCGGCAGCACACATCGCTGTGTGAGACACCGCAGGAACGACAAACATCTCCTTACCTGCGTCCACCGGCAATGAGGAAGGAGGAGGTGGGCGGGATATTCCGCCCACTCATCTCCGCCCCTCCATTTTTATTGGACGGCTGCCGTGTGACGTCACTAATGCCGCACGAACCACCCCCTTAGAAAGGAGGTGGTTTGCTGGCCAGAGCGACGTCGCAGGGAAGGTAAGTCCGTATGACGGGTGTAAGCGATGTTGTGCGCCACGGGCAGCGATTTTCCCGTGATGCACAACTGACGGGTGCAGGTACGCTCGCTAGAAATCGATATTGCAGTGTGTAAAGTGCCCTTAAGAATGCTGCAAAAAGCCAAAGTCATGACACTAGTTGAAATCTGTTAGAAAGCAATCATGCCTGCCACTTACTGAAAAATAATTTCAGCTGGTTCAACTGATGGCCTATAAAAAAGGTAAAGGTATATCATTACTAAGGTGCCACACAAGAAACATCTCATGAGGATTAAAACCAGTGAGCCGTCTCAACCTTTGCAACCTTATTGTAGTAAAACATACTGATGGCATTGGTTACAAAATATCTAAACTACTGAAGGTTGAAGCGCTGCTTGGGCTGTAATCCGAAAGTGGAAAGAACATAATTTCATCATAAACCTGCCACAACCAGATACTCGCCACAAGATTTCAGATAGAAGAGTGAAAAGACTCAGAAGAGTCAAGGACCAGGAACCAAGGAGCACCTGTGGAGAGCTACAAAAACCTGGAATCAGCAGGTACAATTGTTTCAAAGAAAACAATGCACTCAACCTCCTTGACCTGTATACATGCTCACCACACAAAACTCAATTGCTGAACAAACAGCATGTTCAAGTGTGTTTAACCCCTTCACGACCCATGACATACCAGTAAGTCATAGGTTATGTCTGCCCCTTAAATTCAGGCTTGCTTGACAATCCTGCATGTTTCTCCACGCATACAGCGAACAGGACTAGGTGGATCACAGTTACACCCATGCCTGGTAACTAGTTAACCCTTTCACCCCAGGGGCGTTTTTTTATTTTTATCGTTTGTTTTTTGCTCCCCTTCTGAGAGCTGTAACTTTTTTACTTTTCCGGCAATCTTGCCATATGACTTTTTGCAGGACGAGTTGTACTTTTAAATGAAACCATCATTTTTAAACATATAATGTACTGGAAAACAAGGAAAAAAATTTCAAGTGCGGGAAAAACTGCAAAAAAAAGCGCAACTGCACGATGGCTTTGGAGGTATTGTATTCACGGTGTTCACTATATAGGAAAACTGATGTGTCCGTGTGATTGCTCAGGTTGGTACGAATTTGTAGACCCCAAATATGTAAAGGTTTACTTTTATCTAAAGGAGAAAAAAACAAAACAATTCAGAAGTCTGTCCAAAAAATTGTTATCAAGCTGACGTTTTTATCGGTACTATTTTTGCATAGATTATACATTTTGATTGCCTTTTATTGCATTTTGCCAAGACCAAAAATGTAATTTTGGAGTTTGGAATTTTATTTTTGCCTTAACACCATTTATCGATTAGATTAACTGATGACTCCTGTAGCTATCATGAGTCAGTTCCTCTTACAGCTGGCAGAGGGCAGTGTAAATTTTTTTTTTTAAAATAAAACCATTAAAAATTAAAGGGTTACATTTTTTTTTTTTTAAAAAAAAAATATACATACATATTTGGTATCTGGTTCAGAAATGCCCGATCTAGCAAAATATAAAATCAATTAATCTGATTGGTAAACGGCATAGCATTTTTTTAATGCTACGCCGTTTACTTTTGCAGTGACCAAAAAACGTAATTTTGGAATTTTTTTAAATATTTTTTTTTAAATGTTTTTACTAGTGCCGATAGGGGACTTGAAGCCAATGCACTGCGATCACTTCTGCTGTTCAGAGCGATGCTTCAACCAGCGTTCAAATTAAATTATATATATATATATATATATATATATATATATATATATATATATATATATATATATATATATATATATATATATATATATATATATATATATATATATATATATATATATATATATATATACACACACACACACACACACACACACACACACATACACACACACATACATAACAATCCATAAAAATCTAAAACCAGAATTGTGTTTTTGGTTGCCACAACATTGCAATAATATATGTCAAAAGAGGTGATCAAAGCATCGCCTCTGCCCAAAAATTGAATTGCCCTGGATACTGAAAAAGAAGAATATTATGGGCTTTGGAAAATAGTGCCAAAAGCGCCATTGTGGGGTTTTTTTTACAATTTAAAAAAAACTTTCAAGACTTAAACTATACATGTTTGGTATCTACAAAACTGTACTGATTGACACTGCGAGGTCAGTTTTACCATATAGTGAACATGGTGAATAAGAGAACAAAAACAAATCGTGGAATTGCACTTTTTTTTGCAATTTCACCCCCCTCTCTGCTTTGCAGTACAACATGGGGCAGAATAAATGGTGTCATCTCAAAAGGTACAAGTCGTTGCACACAAAAAAACAAAAACAAAAAAAACAACACAAGCCCTTACATGGCTATATTCACAGACAAAAAAAAACAACCTATGGCTGTTGGATAAAGGGGGAAGAAAAAAAAAAAAAAAAAAATGAATCGCCAGATGATCAAGGGGTTAAAGTTTGCTTAAGTACATTTAGAGAAGCCTGTGAAATATTGGGAAAAAGTCTGGTCAGATGAGACCAAAATTTGACTCTTTGGATGCCAAAATATATGCCATGTTTGGAGGCCAAAAGGCACTGCATATCACCCCAAAACACCATACCAACCGTGAAGTTTGGAGGTGACAACATCATGGTGTGTTTGGATGTTTTTCAGTACACGGCACTAGCAAACTTCATAAAATTGAAGGACAAACTATATACAAAAAGAGGTGAATGACCACAAAAATTAAATGCAAAAAAACCCCCCAAAACACTAATTTTATTGATACAGAAATGTTTAAAAAGAAATAAAGAGCAGGAATGTGAGTGCGTATGGGAGAGATCAGAACAGCATGTGTGCTCCTACAAACGCCATTCCAAATTAAGAGATCAAACATGCAGAGGGCAAAAAGTACAAATGGGACAGCTTATTCTGAGCTTACTGGAGAGTAGGTACCCTTTAATGATCAAGAACAGATAATGGTATATTAAACATCCGAATAAGTGGAGAAGATCTTTTGCGCTGGGATTTCAATCATATGACCACAGCTTTAATAGCAAGTTGCGATATTAGTGACTAGCAACTTGCACCCAACTTTCCCTGTAGTCCAGAGCACGCCAAGTATTCCGTACTCAAGTTACATTGAAGTCCTTCAAGACTATGATTATACACTGCAAGGACAATGCAAGCACCCCAAGGAGTACATGGTGGACAGGTTTAGAGCCAATGCAGCATGTCAAGAGTGGAATCAACATGTTACTTCAATAGATCAAAATTATATCGCTAGTAATAACCACACAGTGTAGCTTTCATTGCTGTGAGCAACAAAGATTCGATAAATTGAGTCTGATGCACTAGGGAGAGGATGTAACCAATGTAGGAAAGTTACCTGCAGATATATCCGCAGGTACATTATCCGCAGCTGCTCCCTGGAATCCGCAGCTACAATAGCCACGGGATTCCAGCAAAATATCTGCAGTAAAGCTGTGGACATTCATGAGACTTACCTGCGAAAGTCCCGACCTCTATCTCCGTAGTGGAGGGCCGGGAATTGCGCAGATATTTCCGCAGGAATAATTGACATGCAGTTATGTACGGCTGCGAGACATCCGCAGCATTTTCCGCAGCCGCACATACTGCAGCATGGACACAGCACTCCCCATGTCCCATAGGATAACATGGGGAGTGACTATACTTGCTAAAACCTGCGGATTTATCTAGAAAATATAGACAAAGCTGCAGGTTTTCCGCAGCAAAATCAGCGGGTACATTGTCCCGTGGGCACATAGCCTTAGTGATTAAACTGACAACTTAAAGCAGAGCTGGGCAAAGGGCAACACAAGGACCACACCAAGCCCTCTGACTGTTCTCAGTTCAGCCTGTGGACAGAGACTGGCCACGGGCTGAAAATAGTGGCCCACAGGCACCACCACCACCCAATCTCAACCCTATCCGCATCCTCAGGATGCTGACAAAGTGAGAACATTTGTTGAAGACGTTTCCACCGGCACCTTCTTTCACCAAACAGGGCGAGAGAGCAGACGCGATGACATCAAAGTATCACGCCTACTGTACGGAGAGTCCATGCACATGAGACAGGAGCAGAGCGCTCGGGTAAGGCTGTGTGCACACGTTGCGTTTTTTACCGCGGAAACGCTGCGTTTAGAACCGCAGCGTTTCAGTGGCAAATTGCATGCGTTCAGCTTTCCCAGCAAAGTGTATGAGAAAGCCGAAAAATCAGTGCACACGCTGCGTTTCTAAACGCAGCGTTTTGGATGCCAAAAATCGGTGCGAAAAGAAAAGCAGCATGTCACTTCTTTTGTGCGGTGTGGCTGCGTTCTCTCCCCCATTGAATCAATGATGTGGGGTCAGAACGCAGCTACACCGCAGTGAGCTGCTTTTTTGTTGCAGTCCGCGGGCTTTGTCGGCATACAGAACGCAGGCATTTACCTGCAAGTGAGGTCAAGAGGTTTCCTGTTGACCTCACTTCCTGGCAAAGTCCTGGAAAGCCCCCGGTGTCGCCAAAGTGCCCGCCCCGACCCCTGACCCCCCTCCCGAAAATCCAACATGGCCGCGCGCACAGTAGCGCACCGGCCGCCCTGCTCCTATGATTTGTCGCATGTGCCTTGAGACATGCAACAGAAAAATGCCTCCCAGGCCACCCCCCTATTCCCCCCGGTATTCCCCCTTACCTGTCCAGTCGCAGCGCTGATCCCCCGCGGCCCCCTCCTCCTTCACAGTGCACGCTGGCCGGTCACATGTGCAGAGCAGCTGACAGCCAGCACTGTGTTCAGAGAGCTGTGCTGGCTGCTCGGCACTCTGCAGCTGTGACCCGGGGAGAGTGGGTGCAGATTTTTGGCACCCACTCTCCTCAAATGGAGGGTCTGCCCTCCTAGAAAATGGGGGATACGTTCCCTGAACGTGCCCCCATATTCTAAAAGGTCCAGAGGCGACGTGGGACGTCCAAATGGATTTCTGCGGACCCATTTTTTTCAAATTTTTTGATTAAATTGGAGAACAAGGGAATGATTTGGGGAGTGTTTTTTCTAATAAAAAATTTGTCATTTTTTTGCTTTGGTTTACTGTCAATTAGTTATGTCTGGTATCTGATAGACGCCGTGACATCACTAATTGCTGGGCTTGATGCCAGGTGACATTACACATCTGGTATCAACCCCATTTATTACCCAGTTTGCCAACGCACCAGGGCGCGGGATGAGTTGGGGCGAAGCGCCAGGATTGGCGCATCTAATCGATGCGCCACTTCGGGGCCGCTGCGGCCTGCTATTTTTAGGCTGGGAAGAGTCCAATAACCATGGCTCTTCCCACCCTGAGAATACCAGACCCCAGCTGTCAGCTTCACCTTGGCTGGTGATCTAATTTGGGGGGACCCCACGTTATTTTTTTAATTCTTTATTTATAAATAAAAAAAAAAAAAAGCCTGGGGAGCCCTCCAAATTGATCACCAGCCAAGATGAAGCTGCCAGCTGTGGTTTGCAGGCTACAGCTGTCTGCTTTACCCTGACTGGCTATCAAAAATAGGGGGGACCCCACGCCATTTTTTATTTTTTTTTTGATAAATACTAAGCTAGGCACCCTTTAGTGCCACATGAAAGGTACTAAAGGTGCCAGCTTAGAATATGCAGGCGGGGGTGGGACGTTATATATATTTGACATCCATTCATCCATTGACGCTTTTTAGGCTGTGTGCCCACAATCAGGGTTTGCAGCGTTATGGGTGCTGAGTGTTTTCCCTGCGTCCATAACGCTGCGTTGTGCAGTAGAAGCACAGTGGAAGGATTTTTGGAGATCCCAAGCCCACTGGGCTTCTTTTCTCCGCAGCATAAACTGACCGGTGGCGTGGCTTCCCGAGCCTCAGCATGTCAATTTATGCTGCGGAGACGAGAGTGTTCTCTGCAGGTAGCATAGAGCTCCACAGCAGCCTGAACCCAAATCGTGGGCATGGGCAGCTGCAGGAAGGCCGACACTGTGTACTAGACGCCGTGTCGCTGGATCATGGCCACATAGCCTTAGGCCTCTTTCACACGTCAGTGATTCTGGTACGTTTGTGCTTTTTTTTTTTTAAACATACCAGAATCACTGACATACGCAGACCCATTATAATGAATGGGTCTGCTCACACGTCAGTGATTTTTCACTGCACGTGTCTCCATGCGGCGTACCCGCGTGTGCGTGATTGCCGCACGGAGACATGTCCATTTTTTTCTGGCATCACTGATGTTCCACGGACCACGCAGTGGTGTGGTCCGTGAAACACGTGCCAGAAAAAAACGTGCTTTTAAAATAAAAATCATTTTAACTCACCCGGCGTCCAGCGATGTCCTCTCCAGCCCGTGCAGCTTGCTGCTTCTGAGCCGGCTCATTATGGTCGCGCATATTCATGATGCGCGACACAGCCGACCCGGAAGCAGCTGCTGCGGGGGTCAGCACCAGCCGGATGCTGCACCGCGGGAGCGATCAGCACCATGGAGAGCGGGAGCGGGCACAGGTGAGATGATTACTGAGTGCAATCACGGGCCACGGAGAACGGAGCCCGGATTGCACTTAGACAACCCACGTGTGCCGTGATTCACGGCACACGGAGGGACATGTGCATGTTTTACACGCCAGTGAAAAACGTCTGTTTTTCACTGACGTGTGAAACGGGCCTAAAAGTGAGAATATTGTTGCTACAGCAACATTTTGGGGGAAGTAGCTGTGGATTCAAAATGCTTAATATACTCCTGAATAATATCCTTGAGGGGTGCAGATTCCAAAATGGGGTCACTTGTGGGGGTTTTCTGACGTATAGGTACCCAAGGGGCCCTGCTAATGTGACATAGTGCGCGAAGTTTAATTCAACTTTTCCAAAATTCAAATGGTGCTCCTTCCATTCCAAGCCCTCCCATTTAGCCAAACAGAGTGTGGAGAAGGAAATGACATCACAGGGTTTTTTTTTCCAAAGATCTGTGTTCAACCAACTTTATTAACACTGACAAGTCTTAAAAAAATGCACCTAAAAAAACGCATGAAAACCGCATGCGTTTGATGCGTTTTTCTCAAAAAGCATTGTTTACAATTCTCCCCTCTGCCAGAGGGTGCGTTTTTTTCCGCGCTGAAAAAAAAAGCAACGTGTGCACATAGCCTTATGGGAGCAAGGAGAGTATGTGGGGTTTTCTTCATATGGGTTTGGTACTTTTGTATACATATAGGAGGCTATACAGGGACTCACTATATAGGGGGGAACTGTATATAGCTGACTATGTGGGTGCAAAAACTATAAAAAGGATTATGTGGGGCTCACACTGTATATAGGAGGCAAACACTATACAGGAAGCTATGTGGAGGCTCACACTATATATAGTGGCTCATACTGTGTTTAGGAGGCTATGTGGGGGCTTTGTGGGAACTCAGTGTATATAGGAGCTATGTGGGGTCTCGTACTGTATTTAGGCTAAGTGGGGCTCATAATGCATATAGCGGGCTGGGTGCAGGCTCCTACGGTATATAGGGGGGAGGTTGGCATACTTAATTCAAGCGTTTGGTGTGACACCCCACAACAGTCAGTGTCATGTGGCCCCTTTTTCATACATCAGGTTATGCCCTGTTCTCATCCGATCATATGAAATCCAGTACACATACTTTAACCATATATAATTCTGAAAAAAACAAAATAAAATTGTATGTTATAAACAGAGCAGAGATGGATGCAAAATGAAAACAAAGTGATTACATTTTCAATAGATCAATAAAAAAAAAAAAAACCCAAACAGATCTGTACAGGAACGTTTTGTTTAATTTGTAATGGATCTGTTTTTTCCTAGAGACTGTCCACATCTAGTGCTCTAAATTTGCACTGTGTAGCACTCCCTTCTCAGCAAGTGATGGATTCGACTTGAAAGAAGTTAATCCATTTCCACTTAGGCTACATTTACACTTCCGTTTTAAATCGTCAGGTCCGTCGTCTTTTAGATGTCAACGAATGTGTTATTTCACAGGATTCCATTCACAGGACTCCTGTGAAAAAAACTGATCTGTCGCAACAGTTATATCCATTGTGCGTCCGTTTTTTGACGGATTTCTCTGTGTTTGGGACAGTCCAGTGGGTGTGCCAAACATGCTGGGCATGCTCAGTAGAGCATGCCGGAATCCAGCACTGGATTCCATCGTGTGACTGATTACGGCGGAATCCAGCACCATAGACATCCATTATATGGTCTTGCCGGATTGCCACGGACACCTGCCGCTCCAAAAAAACTTTACATTCTGCATTCCTACCGCCCGCCGGTTAGTCAGTAAACGACTGATCCATCACACGGCGGATGCAACACAAGGCCATCCGTCCTTAATACAAGTCTATGGAGAAAAAACTGATTCCTGCAAAATATTTTGCAGGATACTCTAATTCCTCAAGGCGACGGATTGTGACTGATGCAAAAACAATGGAAGTGTGAATGTAGCCTTAAGGTACCGTCACACTAAGCAACATCGCTAGCAACATCGCTGCTGAGGCAAGACTTTTGTGACGTAGCAGCGATGTTGCTGTGTGTGACATCCAGCAACAACCTGGCCCCTGCTGTGAGGTCGCCGGTTGTTGCTGAATGTCCTGGGCCATTTTTTAGTTGTTGCTCTCCCGCTGTGAAGCACAGATCGCTGTGTGTGACAGCGACAGAGCAACAACTGAATGTGCAGGCAGCAGGAGCCGGCTTCTGCGGACGCAGGTAACCAATGTAAACATCGGGTAACCAAGAAGCCCTTTCCTTTGTAATTAACCCGATGTGTACTCTGGCTAGTAGTGCAGGGAGCCAGCGCTATGCGGTGTGCACTGGTAACCAAGGTAAATATCGGGACAGCTCACCAGCAACCCGTGTAGCGACACTCCAGCGATCCCTGCTAGGTCAGGTTGCTGGTGGGATCGCTGGAGCGTCGCTTAGTGTGACAGTACCTTAAGTCTTGAACAAAGGGCAAATCAGTAGGGGTTGTCCAGGTAGTGAACAACGCCTTTAAAAAGGTATTCTGAAGTTTATAAGTTATCCCCTATCCCATGATTGGTGGATAACATCCCAGTCATTGAAGGTCCAACTGCTGGGACCTACCAATGGAAGAACACAGGTTCTGTAGATCCCCATGTGAATGGAATGGTGGTCAATCATACGCTGTGCCATGCCATTTCTTCTTATAAAGCCTGCTGGACCAGCTGAACGCAGCACTTGACTTTCTCAGGCAGTCTGACTGAGAATGAGTGGAGCATCAGTTCGCATGATTGCCCATCGTTCCGTTCACATGCAGAATGATCACAGCCAAGTTCTGTACCTGTGCAAATCGCAACCAAAAATCCAAACAGGTTTAGAATTTTGTGACCAACTTACCAAATGATATTGCATTGCAGGTTGCACAACTATTAAAGGGAATGAGTCATCAGAAAATGACCTACCGTTAACTTTTTTTTTTTAATTTTAAAAAGGGTTTTCATAAAAATCTATTTAAAAAATAAAAAAATAAAATATTTGGACTTACAATTTGCATCCTGGTCCTGGGGTTTATTCTAGACTCCCAACTCTTGTTCTTTCAGGAAACATGCTATATTGAAGCCTCTAATCAACTTGTGCAAAGGCAACTGGGAAGGGAGGGGAGCCGGGTCAGCTATGACTTTGGCCGTCGAGATTGGTAGAAGCTGAGTTATCAATGGTGTATAAAGGTGTTACCTTTATTGTATCTCTGCCTCTTGATAAGTAGACTTCTGAATGATCATAAAAAGGAGAACAGCCATGTCAGTAGGGATGAGGGGTTCTCTTTAATTTAGGTAACTTGAAGATGCAAACCCCCCCCCCCACACCCAAAAAAATAAAAAAAAAATAAAAAAAGTGTGTACAGAAAGGGACCAAACTGATTGAAGAATTAAAACACTTGTTCTGCGACTGAGCTGTGGTATTTCCCTGTACTACCCATAGGCTAATCTCCGAAAAGGATGGGGTTAATCCTGCGCAGGACACTACCTTCAGTCTGTTTACAGTTCAGACCTGCCATCCCATCATGCCCAGGGTCAGTCCTCTATAAATAGGGAGCTGAAAGCTATTCATAGGCACGCTTGTCAGGACAGCGATCAGGTTATAAGTGATTAGCACACAGGGCAGTGGCGCTTGTGATGGCCAGATCAGCTGCAAACGTGCAGTGCTGCAGTCACACAAACTTTGGGGTGTCCCGATCACAAAGTGCCAAGACACGGAAACCGTAACAAAAAATGCCACCTAGCAAATCCGCATGTAACATCTGCAAATGTTCTCTTCAGGAGGACAGCCACCTGCCATACAGCTGGGCATTGTATCGGCTCATTTACATAAGGCAAACCTTTTATTAAGTGACGGATAAAATCTTCAATGAACCCCAAAAGTGACAGTGTACAAATCTGTTCTAAAGGAACAGTTCCATACATCATACTCATCAAGTCCACTGAGAAGACTATAAAGAGGGCATATGAGTCAATGAAGATTGAGAAGACCCCTTGTGCCACTCTGGGCTAATGATGAATTGTCAACAAGGAGTTACCAGGTAGGGGGTGTGCTCCTATAAACACTGTCCAATCAGTGCAGAGCGCCAGCCTATGCAGGAACGCACCCACTTGCCTACGGGGAATAGCAACAAGAGGACAGGTCTGCTTTATAACCAAATCCAGAAGTATGACAACATGTGCCAGTGTATGGAGCAGGCTGGAAGCTGAACCCTTTCTACACACTGCAGATGTCGGCTGTGTAAAACAACCTGCATCCAGCTCTGTCAGCAGCGATTGGAGCTAGCTCTGATTACTGTTTAATCCCGTAAATGAAACTTAAAATATCTTACGGTAAGTATTTTAGGAAAAAAAACAAAACGTGTAGGCCGGTTTTGAGCAACAATCGCAACCCATGGCTGCCATCTTGGTACTCATGTGAAGCCCAGACATTTGTTCGTGATCAGTGTGCTGTATTTTTTCTTTTTTAATCAACTATATTTTCAACATATTATTCTATGTCCATATTCTGGTCATAAAAAAAAAAAAAAAGTGCACCCGACAAATATGAGGCTGCTGGTAAGCTCCAAAGAGCACAGCCAGGGGACCTTAATCAGTTAGCAGACCTCCCTATGTGGGCCTAGCTGAGGTGTAATGAAGCCACTCCTCAGCGTCATCTGGACAGTGAGCACAAGCCAGTTTTACTGCGGAATAACTAATATATATATATATATATATATATATATATATAAATATAAATATATATATATATATATATATATATATATATATATATATATATATATATATATATATATATATATATATATATATATATATATATATATATATATAATATTATATAAAGGTCACTTGCACACAAGCCTTATATTATTTTTCATCCCATTAATATGTGTTACAACAAATTACACCACTCACAAAAGTTAGGGATATTTGGCTTTCAGGTGAAACTTCTGGATGATCGTAAAATGCCCTCTAACCTTTTCAGGTGATCTTAACGTGACCTTCTCTAACCTTTTGAGTGCACACGTCCAAGGCTGTGTGCGCGCTCTGCACCGCACACAAAAGGTCCGCTTTAGAGCGCATTTGAAAGCAAAATTCTGAAGCGCCTGGTGCCTGCAGAATTCGTGCGCTCTGAATGCGGCCTCTCCCTACAGACAGCATGCAAAGCGCACGAAAGTAGTGACATGTCACTTCTTAGAACGCACGCTTCGGGCAGCAGCCGAATAGTTGCATTCTAATACGCCACGTGCGCACGTGTCATGCGCAATCTTCATAGATTGGGGTCGCAGGACGCATGGTTACGCTGTGGTGCAGAACGCAGCGTAACTGCATGCAATACGCACACGTGTGCACATAGCCTAACTGTTCAATGTTTCAGTACTTTTTGCAGAACTTGCTGTTTTCCAACAAGGAGCTTAACGACAAAATTCACAACAGGTGTTTGAACCCCAAAATGTATTGGGCGATTCATGGATCAATTACAATTGGTATTTAAACAGTCCTCATTATGTTGTTCAAACTTTTATATCATGAGACCAAGACCACACCTAACAACTTATTAACATTACATCGCCATTGTGAAGCTTCAAGCAGGACGTTCTCAGACAGAAGTGCCACTGAGCTTAGAGTGTCAGAAGGTAGCAACAGAGATACAGAGAGACTGGAAGAGTCACAGAAAGGCATAGAAGTGGACATCATTTAGCCACATCCCACACTGATAACTGCTTCATTGTGAACAATTTCCTTTGGAATCGGATTATGACTGCCACACAACTCATGGCTATTTAAGGGAAGTGAGACCATTTGTCATAAGTCATGTCAGACCATTTGAAACAGTTTACATCAGCATGGTCTGCGTACTAGATGGCCTGCAAGGGTACCTGACCACACACCACGAGGCACAGGTGTCTTGTATGGGCCAGGGAACATCAAAGCTGGACAAGGGGCCAATGTGCCTCAGTGCTGTTCACTGATGAAAGTTGATATCAAAGATAGCACTACGCATCAGCCACTGTTGTCACCAGAGGAGCCTTTAGTGGTGCTGGTGTTCGTGTGGGCAGGTGTGTCTAGTCAACACAGAACTGCCCTTCACTTTGTGAATGTTACAGTGACAAGCCCCTATTACGTGAATAACCAGTCAGTCATTGTGCCTCTCCCATGAACACAACCCTAACCTAATCTTCATATACGAAAATGTTCCTGCTCATCGATGTCCGATCATTAGGGAATGTTTGCTGGAGACCGGGGGGATCTGAAATGGAGTGGCGTGCACTCCCCAAGACCTGAATCCCATAGAAAACCTATGGGATCAGCTGAGTCGCAGTGTAGATGCTCGTTATTCTGTTCCCCAAAATCTCAATGACCTGAGGGCCACCATTCAAGAATAGTAGGATACCATGCCCTAGCTACTTTTGAACAAAATGAGATGTCATTGTCAATCTGTATTTGATGCTCAAGGTCACATGATGAGGAGAGAGAGAGAGAGAGAGAGTGTGAGTGATAGCCAAATATCTCTAACTTTTTGTGAGCAGGGTACGTCCGCCTCCTCAGTAACATTTCAAACTTCTATTTTTGCCCAGCTGAAACATACATGGTGCAACCTCTAGTTAAATTCATATGAATAGGATTGCTTTAGTGGCAAGCACAAGAATTTCCACAGGCCACTTTAGTACACCATTAGTCTGGAGGACCGTCACATTACTAAATTGCTGGGGGACAGCGTGTGGTGGGGAGGAGTGGTGTGAGGAGGTGGTATTACTATTTTATTAAGCACCTCGGGGCAGTTGAAAGCGGGTTGGTACAGACTAGTAGACAACCCTCTTCAATGCCCTACTGCTTAAGGAAACAGTATTGAGAAATCTTACCAAAAAGAGGTCCGTGTAGAACACTACCCTCTAGACATGTATGTATGTATGTATGTATGTATGTATGTATGTATGTATGTATGTATGTATGTATGTATGTATGTATGTATGTATGTATGTATGTATGTAATGTAATTATATAGTCAGACTTCAATTGTTCTACTGCTTAGTAGGATTATCCTGAATTTGTAAATTATTAAAACTTTTTTTTTTACGTTTAATACTTTTGCTCATAAAAAAAAAATGTTCTGGCGCGGGCAGAAGTCACTTTTGGTTGGTGCATCTCGAGAGCTATAACTAATGTAGCCATATGGTCATGTAAGGGCTTGCTTTCTGTGGAAAGAGTTGTAAGTTTCTTTCCGCACTAATTTGGGGGGGAAACAATTTCACAAATTTTTATACTGTTCAAGCAAATATGGAAATAAACACAGTAAAGTTGCCATCTTTTTTAATAAAACTTTATTGAATTACACTTTTTTTTTCTACCTCTAGGGAACTTGAAGCAGCAATCATCTGCCTATTTTAGGTGCTATATTCCAATAGTGTGTCTTCAAAGCATTATTGCCATTCTGTAGCAAACCTATTATGCCATGCCTCTGGCTGACCGGAATAGGGGCCCACCTCTGTCAAACACTTTAGATGGGTGCTAGTGACCACAGCATGTGAGCGAACGTTGAGTGAGCACATCTGTGTATCATTGCCAGGCTACAGCAATCATCTTCTGGGGACAATGTATGAACAAGATTACCAAGGCAAGCATTCCAATAATGACAGATATACAGTCATGCTCAAAAGTGTTGGCACCCTTAAACTTGATCTAGAAAATGAAGTATTTCTCCCAGAAAATTATTGCAATTACACATTTTTGTTATTTTTGCTATTTTTTTTTGTGTTGTTCCAATACACACAAAAAGGAAATGAAGGGAGGGGGGAGGAAAATTTTACACAAAATCCCACACATGGGCAGTATAAAATTGTTGCCACCTCTCCAAAATTGTGGGTAAACAACTTCAAGGCCCGTTCCACACGTCCGTGAAAAACATATGCGGTTTTAACACATCAGTGATAAATGTCTATGTCCCTCCATGTGCTGTGATTCACGGCACACGTGGGTTCTCCATGTGCAATCAGTCATCCGTGATAGCACATGGAGATAAACTCACCTGTCCCCGCTCCTGCTGTCAGTGGTGCTGAACTCTTCAGCTCTGCTGTGTTTCCGCCACCTCTGCAGCTACTTCCGGGTCGGCTGTGGTTGCATACATGAAAATGCATGAGAATAAGCAGCCGGCTCTGAAGCAGCAGCATGCAAATGCCAGAGACAAGAGTCGCTGGAGAAGGAGTTAAAAGTGCTTTTTATTTTCAATGTATGTGTTTTTCTGGTACGTGTTACATGGATCACACCATAGTGTGGTCCGTGGGACATTAGTGATGCCAGAAAAAAAACGGACATGTCTCTGTGCGGAAATCACAGACACGCGTGTAAGCTGCACGGAGACAGTCAGTGAAAAATGACTGATGAGGGCGCAGACCCATTGATTATAATGGGTCTGCATATCTCCGTGTTTCTGGTACGTATAAAAACTAGCACATACGTACCAGAATCACTGACATGTGAACAGGCCCAAAGCATGTGGTGCTCATTCAAACTCACCTGTGGCAAATAACACGTGCAGGTAATGGGTATGAAAAGAAAAAAAAAATATATAATCACACCTGAAATCTTAAATTGGGGGAAAAAAAAAAAAGTTTTGGGTGGGGGGGGGGACCCCCACTTATGACACCACAGGTGCATATAAAAGTATAAAAGCTATACTGCAGTTTACCAAAATGTAAGCAAGTAAGCCAAAATCCTCTTGGGAAAAGTATCTTTTGGACAGATGAGACCAAGACAGAACTTTTGGTAAAGCACGTCATTCTACTGATTACTGAAAATGGAATGAGATCTACAAAGAAAACAACACAGTACCTACAGTCAAATGTGGTGGTTCAAATATGATTTGGGGTTGTTTTGATGCCTCTAGCACTGGGCACTGTGTGTACGATGACCAAAAGATTTTGGGTTGCAATGTTGTGCCCAGTGTCAGAAAGTTGGGTTTATGTCCTGTGCCTTCTAGCAGGATGATGGCCCCTCAAACACTTCAAAAAGAACCCAGAAATGGATGCTAAAGTGCTTGAGAGTTCTGAAGTAGCCAGCAAAGAGTCTGGGATCTAAACCCCATTGAACCTGTGAAGAGATCTTAAAATTGCTGTTGGGAGAAGGCGCCTTCAAATATGAGAGACTTGGAGCAATTTGCAAAAGTAGAATGGTCCAAAATTCCAGCTGAGACGTGTAAGAAGCTTGTTGATGGTTATACGAAGTAATTGATTGCAGTTATTAATTCCAAAGGGTGTGCACCCAAATATTAAATTTGAGGGACATCAAATTTTATCCGGCCTATTTTTGGAGTTTGAGAAATGATATCCAATTTGACTTATTTTTAAGTTGTCCCAATGTACACAAAGGACATAAGCATGAGTATAACAAAATATTTAATTGCAATAATTTTCAGAAATAAAAAAGGGAACTTGTCAGGTGTAATATGCATAGAACCAAGAGCAGTTCTGGGTGCATATTGCTAATCCCTGCCTAATCGTCCCTGTATCTAGTAGTATAGACAATTTTCCAGAACAATTTCAAGGGTGCCAACACTTTCAAGTATGACAGTACATACAAATAAATATAGATAGGTAGTCATAGTGCCCAATGTCCTCACAAGATCCCAGCTGTAATACACAGATTTGCTCTACACTCCCTGACAGAAGTTCTGTCGCTTATCCATGTTATGTAAATAAAAGCTTATAACCTGACTTTAAATTCATCCATTGGTTTTATAAATTACTCCTGTGAAATCTGAAACCCTCCCACATTTGGTTGAGGTTATGAAAATAAAGTTGCTGCAAAGCAGAAATATTGATCATTTAATGAACACAGCAAGGTCAGATTTTGGCAAGACAAAAGTTTTGTCACCCACAGAAGGTAATGTGAAATTCAAACAAATAATTCACTTCTAATACAAAGATATGTTGCATAACATTGGTGAATGAAGTTGTGGTGCTATTAGAGCCATATTTAATATTTTGTGTGACTTCCATGAGCTTGAAGGACTGCATCCATGCGGTTCAACAATCATTCATACAATTTATTGATGAAGTCATCAGGAATAGCAAGGAATGCAGTCTTACATGTCTCCCAGAGTTCATCTAGATTCTTTGGTTTTGTCTTCCACGCTTCCTCTTTCATCCTACCCCAAACATGCTCAATGATGTTAATGTCTGGTGACTGGGCTGGCCAGTCCTTGAGCACCTTAATCTTCTTTGCCAGGAGGAAGTTTGTTGTAGAGATGGATGTATGAGATGGAGCACCATCCTGCTGCAGAATTTGACCCCTTTTATGATTGGGAATATAAGAGGTAGCTAATACTTCTTGATATTTAGGCTATTGATATTTCTTTCCACCTTGCAAATGTTTCGCACACCCCCATACTGAATGTAACCCCAAACCATGATCTTTCCACCACCAAACGTAACTGTTTTCTGGATCCATATGGGCTCCAGTAGGTCTCCTGCAGTATCTTCGGCAGCTGTGGTGAACTTAAACGGAAGATTCATCAGAGAAATCCACCTTCTGACACTTTTCCAGCGTCTGTTTAGCAGGCTGTGGGACTTGGCAAATGCCACACGTTTTTTTAAATTGCCTTTTGTTTAGTGCTGGCTTCTGAGCACCGATTCGACCATGGAGGCCATTTCGAGAAAGAATCCTACAAACTGTTCTAGTTGACACAGGGACTTGAGGTGACCAGGCCTTTTGGAGCTCTGCTGCAGTGGAAGAGGGGCTGGCCTTGAATTTTCTAACCAACAAACGTTCATCCTGAGCAGTTGTCTTGCGGGGTCTGCCGGACCTGGGCTTGTCAAAAACATCTCCAGTCTCTTCAAATTTTTTTTTTTTTAAATTTTTTGTACTTTATGCTGAGAAACATTAAAAGGTGCCAGCGGTCTCTGCAGTGGATCTGGTTTTCAGCCTCTTGATAATCAAGGCTTTGGTTGCAGGGTGGATTTTTGGCATGTTGTCAGAGGTCAAGTTGCAGTTCAGGTGAAGGTCTGGGGTGCTGGGTTTCTTTTTATACACACCCACTAATTAACCGATCATTTAGTGAGCACAGGTGAGGATGTAAACTAGGATTGGGTGCATTCTATGACAAGGCGACAAAACTTGTCTTGCCAAAATCTGACCTGTGTTCATTAAATGATCAATATTTCAGCTTTGCAGCAACTTTATTTTCATAACCTAAACCAAATTTGGGATGGTTTCAGCTTTCAAAAAAGTAATTTATGAAACCAATGGATGAATTTAAAGTCAGGTTATAAACTTTTATTTGCATAACATGGAAAAGCGACAGAACGTTTGTCAGGGACTGTATCAACAAGAGTATATTTTATATGTGTTAATTTCCTTTAATGATCGATATGTATATACACACACAATGGCGATTCAAATTACAGTATTTTGTGACACCTTCACAAGGCATAACTTAAAAAAATAAATAAATAAGGAAATATTTGAAGCATTATAAAGCTAAATAGATCCCAAATTTGGGGGCAATGGTATAATATATCGGGAGAAAGAGTACTGCTTTTTTTTCATAAAGATTGCGAATGCCCCATGTAAATGAAAGTTGGGCCTGCAATCAGCTGTCACAAGGGAAAGCTGCAGTCGGACAATGCAGGGAAATTGAAGAATGACAAAGCGCCCAAGTAATAAATGCAGACATATACGAGGCAGGCTTATCCAGGAGGTCCACCGCTGACTGTCAACGCAAGCATATATTTTAGTTGCCTGCATGTCATATATGTCAAGTGTGCTTTAAGCTCAAAATAATGTTTATGGATAATAAAAATCTATAATAAGGAAATCTTCTGGTGGCAAACCTGTGAACTACATGATAGAGGTATGCTGGTAGCTATTTGATCTTTAAAAGGGAATCTGCCACCAGTTTTTTTTTTTGCACCTAATCTGAGAGCAGCATAATGTAGCGGCAGAGATCCTGATTCCAGCAATGTATCACTTACTGGGCTGCTTGATGTAGTGTTATTAAAATCACTGTATAATCAGCAGTATCTTACCATTAGAGGTCTACTTGGCATGCTGCCAGGTAGTCCAGTATATTCATCAACTCTGTATAACTGCTAGATCTGCAGCAGAGAAAACATTGATTTTATCAAAATCACAGAAAACAACTCAGTAAGTGACACATCAATGGAATCAGGGTCTCTGCCTCTAGATTATACTGCTCTCAGATGAGGGAGCAAAAAACTGGTGACAGATTCCCTTTAAGAGCAGCTAACATGGAAAGAAATTACACGACTACAAAGTATAAACCAATTATGTGCCAAAACACCAATGGGTATTATATAAATATATCAAGTTATATCCTACTACACCCAAGCTTTAAAACTCAAAAGGCTATACATTAAAAAGGAAACCTGTCCACGAGCAGTCCTGGGTGCATATTGCTAATCCCTGCCTAACCGTCACTATATACACTAGCATAGATAAAGTGATCTTTAGAAAAGGGATTTCTAAAGAAAGCCAGGGACTTCATTTTTTTACATCTTCATTTTGGCTGATGCGCGGCATTAACCCCCTCTTCACTCTGATTTGTATGCTCAGCCCATATAGAATGTTAGCATGCCCCTGTGGTTGTACTAATATGCTAATTAATGCGCGGTGACGCCGCACATACCAGAGTCTTGGTGATGGCCAGAGAAGGATGGATGCGCACTGCCGACACTTCCGGTCATGCTCACTATACCTCACTGAAGCCAGGAAGCTTACACCTGGCATCAATTTAGTGCCCATGATCATCAGCACAGAGGAATGTTAACATGCTATGTGGGCCGGCTAGGCAAGGGAACTCACGTCCTTGCGACCAGTCCTGGGTCTCATTCTCATTAGCATATAAGAAATGATCTTTAGACATAAGTTTTCTAAAGATCTGTTTATTTATGCTACTAGATATAGGGGCTGCTAAGCAGGGAATAGTAATATGCACCCAGAACTGCTCGTGGTTTTGGGTGTATATTGGACATGACAGGTTCCCTTTAACTGAAACCATATAACAAAAAATTTTATTAAAATTCTATCTTCATTATTAAAAAATAAGCAAGGTGAACAATATTCCAAGAGGTGCATAGCACAGCAGGAGGAGGTACACAGTTGAGCTCAAAAGTTTACATACCCCGGCAGATATTTTGCTCTCTTGGTCTCTTTTCAGAGAATATGAATGATAACACAATTTTTTTTTTCACTCATGGTTAATGGTTGAGTGAATCCATTTATTGTCAAACTACTGTGTTTTCTCTTTTTAAATCATAATGACAACCAAATACATCCAAATGACCTTGATCAAAAGTTCACATACCCCAGTTCTTAATACTGTGTATTGCCCCCTCTAACATCAATGACAGCTTGAAGTCTTTTGTGGTAGTTGTGGATGAGGCTCTTTATTTTCTCAGATGGTAAAGCTGCAAAATTCTTCTTGGCACCTCCAGTTCCTGTAAATGTTTGGGCTTTTTTGCATTAACTTCATGCTTAAGTCTTCCCCAGAGTGGCTCAATGATATTGAGGTGATATGACTGAGATAGCCACTCCAGAACCTTCACTTTGTTCTGCTGTAGCTAATGACCAGTCGACTTGGCCTTGTGTTTTGAATCATTGTCATGTTGGAACGTTTAAATAAGTCTCATGCGCAGCTTCCGGCCTGATGAGTGCAAATTTGCCTCCAGTACTTCAAGTGCCTCCTTATTGTGCATCTTGAAACAGCCACTCCGCTACTTTTCAGTGAGTCCTGTATTTCAGCTGATGTTATTTGTAGGTTTTTCTTTGCATCCCAAATAATTTTTCCTGGCAGTTGTGGCCGACATTTTTGTTGGGCTACCTGATCATAGTTTGGTTTTTACAGAGCCCTGATTTTGCATTTGTTAAATCACAGTTTGAACACTGCTGACTGGCATTATCAATTCCTTAGATCTCTCTTTGTATCCCTTTCCCGTTCTGTACAGTTAAACTATCTTTTTCCCGTAGATCCGTTGACAATTTTTTTGCTTTCCCCATGACTCACAATCCAAAAAAGTCAGTGGCTGGATGAAAGAAGCAAGAGTCGGTCTGGATCCCACAAACTCACTCAGCTTTAATGCACACACATTGTGGACAAGCAAACAGGTCACAGGTGAGGAGGTTACCTTTATTAGCCATTCAAACCCATTTGTGCCAACTTCTGTGCATGTTATCAGGCCAAAATCACCAGGGAATGTGACCTTTCAATCAGGGTCATTTGGATGTTTTTGGTTGTCATTGCAATTTTAAGGCTGGTTTCAGACGTCCACGTTTAAAATCGGGTACAAGCCACATGCATGGTTATACGTGTGTCACGCATGTGACATCTGTGTTTGCATACGTGTGACATGTACGGAGAAAGCACGGGTCTTTTAAATAAAAAGACTAAATTACTTACCGGTAATGGGATTTTCCTGAGTCCACGACAGCACCCACGAGAGAGGGATCCGCCCCCTTCAGGACAGGAAACCTACAGATAAAAAAGGGGCAGTCCCCGTCCCTCATCAGTTGGTTGCAGAGAACCGGGAGAGGAACCGCCAAAGAATGAATATACAAAATAGACAACTCCCAGGACACCAAAAAAGGCGAAAAAACAAACCAGAAAGGGCAGGGGTGTAAAGGGTGCTGTCGTGGACTCAGGAAAATCCCATTACCGGTAAGTAATTTAGTCTTTTCCTTTCGTCACGACAGCACCCACGAGAGACTTAGAGAGATTACACTCAGAGGGCGGGAAAAAACAGCGCGAAGGGCCAAGCCACCCACGGAAGACAGGCGAAGAACAAAGGCCAGCCGGCAGAGCCCAAAGGGCGGACGGAGAAGACCAGGGTGCAGCCGTACAATACCAGCGAAGGAGACACCGGCCAGAACCACCCAAGGGGGAGACCACCGGTCAGAGGAACTCGCTGCACCGCAGACGATGGGGAACAGCAGCTCACAGCCATCGGGACAAGGGACGGCACGCCACGCGAGGACCACAGACGGAAGCCTGAAAGACAAGAACAAAGAACGTAGACCAATCCCCCCACCAAGGGGCCGACCGAGCGACAGAGGCGAGGACAGAGCCCCACAAAACGAAGGAATGGAGAAAACACCCCGCGCGGGAAGAACCCAAAGACACCCCGTGCAGCAGGAGAACAACCAGGACCGGAACGCCCCAAGGAGGAAAGGACCAACGGACAGTGTCAGACAGGCGCAAACACGCCCAGGAGAGGCAAGGGCGACCAAGACACAGAGGAACAGGCACAGCACCGCACTGGACGAGGAGAAGAAGAGACTCTGAGGAGAAGCAGGAAGCCCGAGGCGCCAGGCCAGGAGGAAGGCCAGGGAGGCGCAAGACGACAGAGGCGCAAGGCAAGAGCGCCGCAAGGAGCAAGCACCAAAGCGCAAGACCCAGAGACGCAGGAGGAGAACACAGGCCCACACGACCAGGAGGGACGGAGGCACAGAGGCCCCGAGGCACAGAAGCACAGGGCCCAGGACGCACAGAACCCAAGAGGCACAGGGCCCCAGGCACAGAGCCCCAAGAGGCACAGAGCCCCAAGAGGCACAGAGCCCCAAGAGGCACAGAGCCCCAAGAGGCACAGAGCCCCAAGAGGCACAGAGCCCCAAGAGGCACAGAGCCCCAAGAGGCACAGAGCCCCAAGAGGCACAGAGCCCAAGAGGCACATAGGCCCAGAGGCCAAGAGGCCCAGAGGCCCAGAGACCCCGAGGCAGAGAGGCGAAGAGGCACGGATGCCAAGAGGGAAGAGGCAGCGAGGCACAAGGGCCAAGAGGCACAGAGGCCCAGAGGCACAAGGGCCAAGACGAGATAGGCCAAGAGGTACAGAGGCCAAGAGGGACAGAAGCCCAAAGGCACAGAAGTCCAGAGGCACAGAAACCCAGAGGCACAGAAGCCCAGAGGCACAGACGGCCAGAGGCCACGAAGTCCCGAAGCAGGAGACACAGAGGTCCCGAGGCACAGAGGCCAAGAGACACAGAGCCCAAGAGGCACAGAGGCCAAGAGGCACAGAGGCCAAGAGGCACAGAGGCCAAGAGGCACAGAGGCCAAGAGGCACAGAGGCCAAGAGGCACAGAGGCCAAGAGGCACAGAGGCCAAGAGGCACAGAGGCCAAGAGGCACAGAGGCCAAGAAGCACAGAGGCCAAGAAGCACAGAGGCCAAGAGGCACAGAGGCCAAGAGGCACAGAGGGCAGGAGGCCAGGAGACAGAGAGGGCAGGAGACACAGAGGCCCGAGGCCAGGAGGCCCAGAAACAGGAGGTCCGGAGGCACAGAGGCACGGGGCCCCGAGGACCAAGGCCGGGAAGGCCAGTAAGCCACAGAGGCCCAGAAGCCACAAAGGCCAGAAAGGCCAGGGGCCCAGAGACCGGGAAGGCCGGAGGCCAGGAAGCACAGAGGCCAAGAGGCCACAGAGGCAGGCGGCCAGAAACCACAAGGCACAGAGGCACCAAGGCCAGGAGGCACATAGGCCCAAGGACAAGAGGTACCGAGGGACAGATGCACGAACCAAGGAGCACGAGACCAGAAGGCACCGAGGACCGACGCCCCGAACCGCAGAAGCCCGGAGGCGCAGAGGGCCACACAGGCGCAGAGGGCCACACAGGCGCAGAGGGCCACACAGGCGCAGAGGGCCACACAGGCGCAGAGGGCCACACAGGCGCAGAGGGCCACACAGGCGCAGAGGGCCACACAGGCGCAGAGGGCCACACAGGCGCAGAGGGCCACACAGGCGCAGAGGGCCACACAGGCGCAGAGGGCCACACAGGCGCAGAGGGCCACACAGGCGCAGAGGGCCACACAGGCGCAGAGGGCCACACAGGCGCAGAGGGCCACACAGGCGCAGAGGGCCACACAGGCGCAGAGGGCCACACAGGCACAGAGGGCCACACAGGCACAGAGGGCCACACAGGCACAGAGGGCCACACAGGCACAGAGGGCCACACAGGCACAGAGGGCCACACAGGCACAGAGGGCCACACAGGCACAGAGGGCCAAACAGGCACAGAGGGCCAAACAGGCACAGAGGGCCAAACAGGCACAGAGGGCCAAACAGGCACAGAGGGCCAAACAGGCACAGAGGGCCAAACAGGCACAGAGGGCCAAACAGGCACAGAGGGCCAAACAGGCACAGAGGGCCAAACAGGCACAGAGGGCCAAACAGGCACAGAGGGCCAAACAGGCACAGAGGGCAAACAGGCACAGAGGGCAAACCGGCACAGAGGGCAAACCGGCACAGAGGGCAAACAGGCACAGAGGGCAAACAGGCACAGAGGGCAAACAGGCACAGAGGGCAAACAGGCACAGAGGGCAAACAGGCACAGAGGGCAAACAGGCACAGAGGGCAAACAGGCACAGAGGCCAAACAGGCACAGAGACCAAACAGGCACCCGAGGCAAACAGGCACCCGAGGCAAACAGGCACCCGAGGCAAACAGGCACCCGAGGCAAACAGGCACCCGAGGCAAACAGGCACCCGAGGCAAACAGGCACCCGAGGCAAACAGGCACCCGAGGCAAACAGGCACCCGAGGCAAACAGGCACCCGAGGCAAACAGGCACCCGAGGCAAACAGGCACCCGAGGCAAACAGGCACCCGAGGCAAACAGGCACCCGAGGCAAACAGGCACCGCAACAGGCATCGAAGCAAACAGGCCCCAAGACAAACAGGCAGAAGGGCCAAGAAGCCAGTAGGCCCCGAGGCCACAAAAGCCAGGAGACCCGGAGTCCACAGAAGCCAGGAGGCCACAGAAGCCAGGAGGCCCGGAGGCCACAGAAGCCAGCAGGCCACGAGGCCACAGAAGACAGGAGGCCACGAGGCCACAGAAGACAGGAGGCCACGAGGCCACAGAAGACAGGAGGCCACGAGGCCACAGAAGACAGGAGGCCAAGAGGCCACATAAGTCAGGAGGCCATGAGGCCACAGAAGACAGGAGGCCACCAGAGGGCAAGAGGTCCGGAGACCACACAGCCACAGAGGACAGGAAGCCACCGGGCAGGCGACCACAGAGGCCAGGAGGACACAGAGGCCAGGAGGATACCGGAGCCAGGAGGCCACAGAGGCCAGGCGGCCACAGGGGCCAGGACCACAGGGCAAAGGTCCACCGAGGCCCGGAGGCCATAGGGGTCAGGGGGACCCAGGGGCCCAGGAGCACAGAGGCAGGAGGCACAGAGGACACCGAGTACAGACCAAGAGGCACCCCGGCGCACACCCCAGGGCAGACACCACCAGGACGCCGGCCACAGCACAGCAGGAGGGATGCCGCCGGCAGAGGACTGACCGAGAAGGGGAGCACCCCCTGGACAGAAGGGCAGGGGGAAGGGCAGGCAGAGATCGATAACCAAGCCCCCCCCCCCCTGCCGCAGAAGCAGGAGCACAGCGCCCGGGACACAGACGCTGGACGCGCCAGGCCCAGGACACACCCCCCCCCCCCACGTGCATACGCCAAGCAGCCGGGAAGACGCAGGCACGCGTCAGGGAGAGGCACGGGCCCGACCGCCATGGACTCACCCGCACCGCAGCGTCCGGCCCGGATGGAGGGGACCCCGGGCTTCACTAGGAACCTTCCCGGCCGCTCCCCTGGAAGTGCTCCCGCATACTTCCGGGTCACTGCAGCAGGGAAGCGTGCACCTTCGACGCGGCAGGGCCCCCCCTGCCGCGCACACGTCTGGGAGAAGCACACCCTGCTGCAGGCGCCATAACCCCCGGAGGCAAAGCCAGGCAGGGGAAAGAGGACGAGGTGCACCGGAGGACGGAGTCCACGAGGGGAGCTCCACCGACCGTGCTTCCGGATCCAGAGCTCCGCCGTTCCCTAGGAGACCGCACGGACTCAACAGGACCCAGGCACTGTAGGTTCCTCTCCATGCAGGACAGGAAACCAACTGATGAGGGAGGGGGACTGCCCCTTTTTTATCTGTAGGTTTCCTGTCCTGAAGGGGGCGGATCCCTCTCTCGTGGGTGCTGTCGTGACGAAAGGAAAAGATATTCTATATTTACCTGTATCCAGTGCTGTTTTCTTCGACTCTGCTGCCTCCCCCCTTCTGACCGCCGCTCATTATATTCATCGATTATTCACCGCACTGAGGAGCTGGAAGCAGGAACATTGCGTGGACAGCGCTCGGATTAGCATCATCGAGGACAGGTGAGTATTCAGCAAACTGTGTGTGTGCAGTGACGTCCAGGAGGTCATTGGAGTTCCCAATGAACTCTGACATCCTGATGACACCCCCACGACAGTGGGTGTTACCGTGGTGACTTCACATGGGTTCATCAGAGTTCATTGGGAACTCCAATGCCCTGGACGTCCCTGCACACACTTAGCTGAATACTCACCTGTCATTGGCGATGCTGTCCGTGGCGCTGTCCCTGCGATGCTCCGGCTTCCAGGTACATACACACACACGGATACTCACCTGTCCCCAGCAATGCGGTCGCTGGCACTGAAGTCCCTGCAATGCTGCTGCTTCCAGCTCCTCAGTGCAGGGAATAGAAGCAGGAGGCAGCAGAGCAGAAGAAAAAACAGCGCTGGATACAGGTGAATATAGAAAATCTTTATTGAAAAGACACGTGTTTTCTCCAGTACATGTCACACGGATCACATTAGTGTGCGATCCGTGACACATGTGCTGCCAGAGAAAAAAAAAACGGACATGTCTCCGTGTGTGCGTGCTGTCATGAGAGGTCACACGGTCCATGTGAAAACACGGACGTGTGAGTTCCAGTATAGAATAACATGGGTACGTGTTAAAAACGGATGTCACACGTACCTGAAACACGGACATCTGAATCTGGCCTAAAAGAGAAAACAGTAGTTTGACAATAAATGGCTTCACCAACCACTAACCATGAGTGGAAAAGAGTTTTTGTATTAATATTCTCTGAAAAAAGCTTTCCTCGCCTGAAGAGCTGGATGTTCCTTCTCTCTGAAAAAAGGCCTAGAAAGCAAAAAATCTGCCGGGGTATGTAAACATAAGCACAACTGTAAATAGCATTCGATTGACAAATACGTACAAATATATCACAGCACACATTATTTGATAGTTCGCACTAATACATATAGCATATATATATTAAATGTATAAGTGACCAATGCCAGAAACTGACATCCGTGTAATACTGTGCATTATATTACGTAAATATGCTCACTAAATAAAGGGCTTAAGTGCAAAATAGTCCAAAGTGTCAGTGCATTAAGTATCAAAGAAGCTGGTGAATAAAAAAAAAAAAAAACACAAACAAACAAACAAACAAACAACCCAGAGTAATTGATGGTAATCATATCAAATTCATATAAGGACAAGTTTATGTTAGGAGTGATTACTTTTAGCCATATCCACCCGCTGTGCTGGCGCCAAGTCCCGACGCATGTTTCAGCATCTTGTCTGTGTAAGGGGGCGTCGTTTACTAGTGCTATCAAATAATGCGTTATACGTTGTGCTTGTATAAACTATGTATATGTGTTGCACATATTTGTGTCAATCGAATGCCATTTGTGTATTCCTCCCTCTGCTGTGCCCCTCTTGGATAATTTGCTTACCTTGCTTATTTTTTTGATTAATTAAGATTGTATTTTATTATTCAAATATTGGCTATTTTTGTATATAGGTTTTGATTAAAGTACTAAGTACCAGTTGTTTTCTGTATAAAGCCAAACATCCCATACTTCTGATTTAACAGATCAGGGAAAAGCATTAGGCTGCTTTCACACGTTTTTTTTTTTTAACGCAAAACCGGATCCAGTGCAAATGCGTTTTAATTTCAATGCATTTGCAATGGACTCGCGTCAACATGCGTTTGCGTGCGTTATAGTGAGGATCCAGCGACTTGCAGTTTAACATTTTTCAAAAACGCTACTTGTAGCGTTTTTGAGCTGCGTCCAAATACTGCAAATTGCTGGATCCTGACTATACTGCACGCAAACATATGTGAACGCTGGCATGCTGATAGACAAGATCCTGCTTGCTCTACTGAGCATGCCCAGAAACCAGCCTCTCTCCTCCCCCCTTCTCTCCCCCCCTCTATCCTCTCCCCCCACCTGAGAGCGGCGGACACTCGTAACCAAGGTAAATATCGGGTAACCAAGCAAAGCACTTCTCTTAGTTACCCGATGTTTATGTTGGCTATGTGTGCAGGGAGCAGGCAGCCCAGCTCCTAGCAGCTGCGGATGCTCGTAACCAAGGTAAATATCGGGTATCCAAGCAAGTTAACCGATGTTTACGAGCCTCCGCAGCTGTCAGATGCCAGCTCCCAGTCTATCACGTTCAGTTCCACTGACTCCCGATCACATGACTCCAATGCCCGCCCATAAACTTCAAGTGACAGGATCCTGCAAAATAACATGCGTTTGCATGCGTTTTTTTTTTGCTGTAAAAGCAGGATCCGCTTTTACAGCAAAAAAACGTTCATGACACATGTTAAAAAAACGTAGTGTGAAAGCCGCCTTACTTTAGCGGCCAACAATAAGTAGCCTCAGACAAGTTTCACAGATTGCGAGGCCTTTGTAGCACAGACTCTCTCTACAAGTTTTAGCACAAGTGTATGCTACACAGGGAGCATAGTAACTTAGTGTTCCTGACAATTGATCCAACAACCACCAGTTCTGCATTCCAGAGCAAAGGTTTCCAGGGAGCCAAACAGCACAACTAAACTGCTTCTTTACCAGGCAGCACATGTACACCAAATCATCACTTGGTACCTGACTTTCTTCATACTACAATGGAACCTTGGATTACGAGTATAATTGGTTCCGGGAGTGCGCTCTTAAGGCTGTTACAGCCTTTAGGATTTCTCAGACTTTGCTGGGGAAGGCCATACATACAGTTTAGGACAACAAACTGCACCCAAAACTACACAAAAAAAGCAGTGTGTGCACAAGGCCTAAATATAGAAATGGATGAATAAATTTGTTCAGTTCCTCTATACCTACTGATCATTAATACAAAAGCACTGGTGGGCTTGGTGACTTCATTCTGTGTGAGGCCAACAGTAGCAATACATCTGGCTACTGTGCATCACTACTCCTTAAATTGGAGATAACCATGTAATCAATAATTACAAAAACTGACTGATCAGACAACTTATTTCTCTTACACTCAGGGCCTCCAGAGTGAAGCAGCAGTATAATGGCAGTCCATCAGGCTATGGTGATAAATGTCACTCAGACAAGGACAGGGGCACTTTGGGTATAACATACTGACAAGACGTGTACATCCACTGCCTCACATGGACCCTACTACACAGGCTCCTCACCAGGGTTGGAAAAACTAACAAATGCCTAGATGGTCACTAGCTATGACCAATGAAGATGACAGACCAGCCTGTACACAGTCCAGCTGAGGGCAGATCAAAGTATTAGGCTATGTGCGCCCGTTGCGTATTTGCATGCAGTTATGCTGCGATCTGCACCGCAGCGTAACTGCATGCGTCCTGCGTCCCCAGCATAATCTATGAAGATTATGCAGGAGATGTGCGCACGTGACGTGTTAGAGCGAAGAACTTCGGCTGCTGCCCGAAGCGCGCGTTCTAAGAAGTGACATGTCACTTATTCTGTGCGCTCTGCCTGCAGCCCCCGCTCTGTCTATGGGAGGGGCTGCACTCAGAGCGCATGGAATCGGCTTTTTTTTTTCATTATGGACTCTTTCTGCAGCGATTTGAAGCGCACGTGTGCTGTTCAAATCGCTGCAGAAATTTCTGCAAGGCAGAACGCAACGTGCACACATAGCCTTATAGTGAACATGCGCAGCGGTCTCTGACCATGACTCGTGCCTGCGCATTACAGTACTTTCCCTAAGCAGGGCAGATCAAAGTGCTGTATATAAGAGCTCACTGGTGGTGGTGGCGGCAGCTCAAAAAGGGAAAAACCTGCTGACATTTTCCCTTTAAACAGTTTTTTTCAGAGTGAATAAACATTCAGGAGGCAGGGAAAAAAAATGTGGAAAATCAAGCATGTTTTTTCCTGATAAAAACTACACATAAGTCAATAGTACAGGAGAAAAATCAAAATATATTGCCTAGTTTGTTGAAAGCGCACTTTCTTTTAAAATAAATCATACATGTAATATATAGAAAGAAACCTATATATAAATTTGCGCTGAACCACAACAAAATGATTTTGGAAAAAACTATGTAATATATATTTTATTTTATTTTGTTCTCCACTCATGTAATAAAACCAGGGGGTTACACGCAAACTCTAACATAAAAACTAACTCTTTTGCCTAAAAAATTAGCTGCAGAACCATTTGAAACAATGGGTTTTAGCGCTGACCCTCTACTAATTTTGTATTTCTTTTAAAATAAAACAGCAAGTATCTGTCTAATATTGTATTACTCCATCACCTAAAACACCACATTCATACGGGAAAGAATGGCTTTTAAAAAAAAAAACCCCAAACTCATAATGGTCGTATCACTGTGTAACGATTCAACAAATAGGTGATAATAGGTGGACACCATGGATCCACTGAATCCAGTGTATCTTTCTGACACCTAATGTTGGAAAAACATGAAAACAAAGAATGTTGCATTTTATTCTGCCTGATCCCAAACAGCAATCCCACACACAAACTGGTCAAGCACTCATGTTTACATAGGAACAAGTTGAAGGAATATAGCTGCCCAAATGATCTTATATCCTACAGGCAAATTAAGGTTGGTCAAACACAAGTGGCTAGCACTGAAATTACTTTATATATTAGATATCCATATAGGTATAGTCAATGCATATAAAAAGAGCACAGCAAGAATGGTGTATGCTCCCCAGATATCCACATGGGTAAAAATCAGTGTATAGCAGCAGTGCACAGCATGCATTGCTCTACAGATCAACATACTGTATAGTCAGTGTATAGCAGCAGTGCACAGCATGTATTGCTCTACAGATCAACATACTGAATAGTCAGTGTATAGCAGCAGTGCACAGCATGTATTGCTCTACAGATCAACATACTGTATAGTCAGTGTATAGCAGCAGTGCACAGCATGTATTGCTCTACAGATCAACATACTGTATAGTCAGTGTATAGCAGCAGTGCACAGCATGCATTGCTCTACAGATCAACATACTGTATAGTCAGTGTATAGCAGCAGTGCACAGCATGTATTGCTCTACAGATCAACATACTGTATAGTCAGTGTATAGCAGCAGTGCACAGCATGCATTGCTCTACAGATCAATATACTGTATAGTCAGTGTATAGCAGCAGTGCACAGCATGTATTGCTCTACAGATCAACATACTGTATAGTCAGTGTATAGCAGCAGTGCACAGCATGTATTGCTCTACAGATCAATATACTGTATAGTCAGTGTATAGCAGCAGTGCACAGCATGTATTGCTCTACAGATCAACATACTGTATAGTCAGTGTATAGCAGCAGTGCACAGCATGTATTGCTCTACAGATCAATATACTGTATAGTCAGTGTATAGCAGCAGTGCACAGCATGCATTGCTCTACAGATCAACATACTGTATAGTCAGTGTATAGCAGCAGTGCACAGCATGTATTGCTCTACAGATCAACATACTGTATAGTCAGTGTATAGCAGCAGTGCACAGCATGCATTGCTCTACAGATCAACATACTGTATAGTCAGTGTATAGCAGCAGTGCACAGCATGTATTGCTCTACAGATCAACATACTGTATAGTCAGTGTATAGCAGCAGTGCACAGCATGTATTGCTCTACAGATCAATATACTGTATAGTCAGTGTATAGCAGCAGTGCACAGCATGTATTGCTCTACAGATCAACATACTGTATAGTCAGTGTATAGCAGCAGTGCACAGCATGTATTGCTCTACAGATCAATATACTGTATAGTCAGTGTATAGCAGCAGTGCACAGCATGCATTGCTCTACAGATCAACATACTGTATAGTCAGTGTATAGCAGCAGTGCACAGCATGTATTGCTCTACAGATCAACATACTGTATAGTCAGTGTATAGCAGCAGTGCACAGCATGTATTGCTCTACAGATCAACATACTGTATAGTCAGTGTATAGCAGCAGTGCACAGCATGTATTGCTCTACAGATCAATATACTGTATAGTCAGTGTATAGCAGCAGTGCACAGCATGCATTGCTCTACAGATCAACATACTGTATAGTCAGTGTATAGCAGCAGTGCACAGCATGTATTGCTCTACAGATCAACATACTGTATAGTAAGTGTATAGCAGCAGTGCACAGCATGTATTGCTCTACAGATCAACATACTGTATAGTAAGTGTATAGCAGCAGTGCACAGCATGTATTGCTCTACAGATCAATATACTGTATAGTCAGTGTATAGCAGCAGTGCACAGCATGCATTGCTCTACAGATCAACATACTGTATAGTAAGTGTATAGCAGCAGTGCACAGCATGTATTGCTCTACAGATCAATATACTGTATAGTCAGTGTATAGCAGCAGTGCACAGCATGCATTACTCTACAGATCAACATACTGTATAGTCAGTGTATAGCAGCAGTGCACAGCATGCATTACTCTACAGATCAACATACTGTATAGTCAGTGTATAGCAGCAGTGCACAGCATGCATTACTCTACAGATCAATATACTGTATAGTCAGTGTATAGCAGCAGTGCACAGCATGCATTACTCTACAGATCAACATACTGTATAGTCAGTGTATAGCAGCAGTGCACAGCATGTATGCTCAGAGCACAGCGGCGTCGCCAGCCCCGCACAGAGCAGCACCCGCAGTGAGTATCTGAGCCACCCTCTATGCTACATGCAGGACTCCAGTACCGCCCCTCACTCCTGTGACCACCGCTCCTCTGCAGGCCCCCCTCCCTGGTAAGACACCACCAGAATATAAACAGACCCCATATTTTTACCTTTTTTCCCTCCAAATTTGGGGTGCTTCTTATAATCAGGTGAGTCTTATAAAACAAAAAAATACTGTACTCTTTTGAAAGCTGAAACCCTCCAAACTATAGTTTAAGTTATGAAAATAAAGTTGCTGCAAAGCTGAAATATTGATCATTTAATGAACACAGAAAGGTCAGATTTTGGCAAGACAAAAGTTCTCGCCCACAGAAAGTAATGTGAAATTCAAACAAATAATTCACTTCTAATACAAAGATATGTTGCATAACATTGGTGCATGACGTTGTGGTGCTATTAGAGCCATATTTAATATTTTGTGTGACTTCCATGAGCTTGAAGGACTGCATCCATGCGGTTCAACAATGATTCATACAATTTATTGAAGTCATCAGGAATAGCAAAGAATGCAGTCTTACATGCCACCCAGAGTTCATCTAGATTCTTTGGTTTTGTCTTCCAAGCTTCCTCTTTCATCCTACCCCAAACATGCTCAATGATGTTCATGTCTGGTGACTGGGCTGGCCAGTCCTTCAGCACCTTAATCTTCTTTGCCAGGAGGAACTTTGTTGTAGAGATGGATGTATGAGATGGAGCACCATCCTGCTGCAGAATTTGACCCCTTTTAAGATTGGGAATGTAAGAGGTAGCTAATACTTCTTAATATTTAGACTCTTAATATTGCCTTCCACCTTGCAAATGTTTTGCACACCCCCATACTGAATGTAACCCCAAACCATGATCTTTCCACCATCAAACGTAACTGTTTTCTGGATCCATATGGGCTCCAGTAGGTCTCCTGCAGTATTTCAGGCGGCTGTGGTATAATTCAACTGAAGATTCATCAGAGAAATCCACCTCCTGCCACTTTTCCAGAGTCCATCTGTTTGCCAAGTCCCACAGCCTGCTAAATTCCACATGGTTTTTTTAATTGCCTTTTGTTTAGTGCCGACTTCTGGGCACTGATTCAACCACGGAGACCATTTCGAGAAAGAATCCTACAAACTGTTCTAGTTGACACAGGGACTTGAGGTGACCAGGCCTTTTGGAGCTCTGCTGCAGTGGAAGAGAGGCTGGCCTTGGAATTTCTAACTAACAAACGTTCCTTCTGAGCAGTTGTCTTCTAAAGTCTACCAGACCTGGGCTTGTCAAAAACATCTCTAGTCTCTTCAAATCTTTTTTTTTAATTCTTTGTACTTGAGGCTGAGACATTAAAGGTGCCAGCCACCTCTGCAGTGGTTCTGGTCTTCAGCCTCTTGATAATCAAGGCTTTGGTCTCAGGATTGATTTTTGGCATGTCAGAGATCAAGTTGCAGTTCAGGTGAAGGTTTGGGGTGCTGGGTTTCGTTTTATACACACCCACTAATTAACCGAACATTTAGTGAGCACAGGTGAGGATGTCAACTAGGATTGGGTACATTTTATGACAAAGCAACAAAACATTTGTCTTGCCAAAAACTGACCTTTCTGTGTTCATTAAATGATCAATATTTCAGCTTTGCAGCAACTTTATTTTCATAACCTAAACCAAATTTGGGAGGGTTTCAGCTTCCAATGGATGAATTTAAAGTCATGTTATAAGGTTTTAATTACATAACATGGATAAGCAACAGAACTTCTGTCAGGGACTCTAACCAGTGACTTCCCCTGTAGCAGACTATATACACAGCATACACACTATATAACCAGTGACTTCCCCTGCACCAGTCTATATACACAGCACACACACTATATACCCAGTGACTTCCCCTGCACCAGTCTATATACACAGCACACACACTATATACCCAGTGACTTCCCCTGCACCAGTCTATATACACAGCACACACACTATATAACCAGTGACTTCCCCTGCACCAGTCTATATACACAGCACACACTATATAACCAGTGACTTCCCCTGCACCAGTCTATATACACAGCACACACACTATATACCCAGTGACTCCCCCTGCACCAGTCTATATACACAGCACACACACTATATAACCAGTGACTTCCCCTGCACCAGTCTATATACACAGCGCACACACTATATAACCAGTGACTTCCCCTGTACCAGTCTATATACACAGCACACACTATATAACAAGTGACTCCCCCTGCACCAGTCTATATACACAGCGCACACACTATATAACCAGTGACTTCCCCTGTACCAGTCTATATACACAGCACACACTATATAA
The DNA here is from genome assembly GCF_048569485.1 of Anomaloglossus baeobatrachus. Taxonomy (NCBI): domain Eukaryota; kingdom Metazoa; phylum Chordata; class Amphibia; order Anura; family Aromobatidae; genus Anomaloglossus; species Anomaloglossus baeobatrachus. The sequence continues at coordinate 480,812,721 of NC_134353.1, read as the reverse complement.
CCAGTGACTCCCCCTGCACCAGTCTATATACACAGCACACACACTATATACCCAGTGACTTCCCCTGCACCAGTCTATATACACAGCACACACACTATATAACCAGTGACTTCCCCTGCACCAGTCTATATACACAGCACACACTATATAACCAGTGACTCCCCCTGCACCAGTCTATATACACAGCACACACACTATATAACCAGTGACTTCCCCTGCACCAGTCTATATACACAGCACACACTATATAACCAGTGACTCCCCCTGCACCAGTCTATATACACAGCACACACACTATATAACCAGTGACTTCCCCTGCACCAGTCTATATACACAGCACACACACTATATAACCAGTGACTTCCCCTGCACCAGTCTATATACACCGCACACACTATATAACCAGTGACTTCCCCTGCACCAGTCTATATACACAGCACACACACTATATAACCAGTGACTTCCCCTGTACCAGTCTATATACACAGCACACACACTATATAACCAGTGACTTCCCCTGCACCAGTCTATATACACAGCACACACACTATATAACCAGTGACTTCCCCTGCACCAGTCTATATACACAGCACACACCCTATATAACAAGTGACTCCCCCTGCACCAGTCTATATACACAGCGCACACACTATATAACCAGTGACCTCCCCTGCACCAGTCTATATACACAGCACACACACTATATACCCAGTGACTTCCCCTGCACCAGTCTATATACACAGCACATACACTATATAACCAGTGACTTCCCCTGTACCACTCTATATACACAGCATACACACTATATAACCAGTGACTTCCCCTGCACCAGTCTATATACACAGCACACACTATATAACCAGTGACTTCCCCTGCACCAGTCTATATACACAGCACACACACTATATACCCAGTGACTCCCCCTGCACCAGTCTATATACACAGCACACACACTATATAACCAGTGACTTCCCCTGCACCAGTCTATATACACAGCGCACACACTATATAACCAGTGACTTCCCCTGTACCAGTCTATATACACAGCACACACTATATAACAAGTGACTCCCCCTGCACCAGTCTATATACACAGCGCACACACTATATAACCAGTGACTTCCCCTGTACCAGTCTATATACACAGCACACACTATATAACCAGTGACTTCCCCTGCACCAGTCTATATACACAGCACACACACTATATAACCTGTGACTTCCCCTGCACCAGTCTATATACACAGCACACACACTATATAACCAGTGACTTCCCCTGCACCAGTCTATATACACAGCACACACACTATATAACCAGTGACTTCCCCTGCACCAGTCTATATACACAGCACACACACTACATAACCAGTGACTTCCCCTGTACCAGTCTATATACACAGCACACACTATATAACCAGTGACTTCCCCTGCACCAGTCTATATACACAGCACACACTATATAACCTGTGACTTCCCCTGCACCAGTCTATATACACAGCACACACACTATATAACCTGTGACTTCCCCTGCACCAGTCTATATACACAGCACACACACTATATAACCTGTGACTTCCCCTGCACCAGTCTATATACACAGCACACACACTATATAACCTGTGACTTCCCCTGCACCAGTCTATATACACAGCACACACACTATATAACCAGTGACTTCCCCTGCACCAGTCTATATACACAGCACACACACTATATAACCAGTGACTTCCCCTGTACCAGTCTATATACACAGCATACACACTATATAACCAGTGACTTCCCCTGTACCAGTCTATATACACAGCACACACACTATATAACCAGTGACTTCCCCTGCACCAGTCTATATACACAGCACACACACTATATAACCAGTGACTTCCCCTGCACCAGTCTATATACACAGCACACACACTATATAACCAGTGACTTCCCCTGTACCAGTCTATATACACAGCACACACCCTATATAACAAGTGACTCCCCCTGCACCAGTCTATATACACAGCGCACACACTATATAACCAGTGACCTCCCCTGCACCAGTCTATATACACAGCACACACACTATATAACCAGTGACTTCCCCTGCACCAGTCTATATACACAGCACACACACTATATACCCAGTGACTTCCCCTGCACCAGTCTATATACACAGCACATACACTATATAACCAGTGACTTCCCCTGTACCACTCTATATACACAGCACACACTATATAACCAGTGACTTCCCCTGCACCAGTCTATATACACAGCACACACACTATATAACCAGTGACTTCCCCTGCACCAGTCTATATACACAGCACACACTACATAACCAGTGACTTCCCCTGTACCAGTCTATATACACAGCACACACTACATAACCAGTGACTTCCCCTGTACCAGTCTATATACACAGCACACACTATATAACCTGTGACTTCCCCTGCACCAGTCTATATACACAGCACACACACTATATAACCTGTGACTTCCCCTGCACCAGTCTATATACACAGCACACACACTATATAACCAGTGACTTCCCCTGCACCAGTCTATATACACAGCACACACACTATATAACCAGTGACTTCCCCTGTACCAGTCTATATACACAGCATACACACTATATAACCAGTGACTTCCCCTGTACCAGTCTATATACACAGCACACACACTATATACCCAGTGACTTCCCCTGTATCAGTCTATATACACAGCACACACACTATATACCCAGTGACTTCCCCTGCACCAGTCTATATACACAGCACACACACTATATACCCAGTGACTTCCCCTGCACCAGTCTATATACACAGCACACACACTATATAACCAGTCTATATACACAGCACACACTATATAACCAGTGACTTCCCCTGCACCAGTCTATATACACAGCACACACACTATATAACCAGTGACTTCCCCTGCACCAGTCTATATACACAGCACACACACTATATAACAAGTGACTTCCCCTGCACCAGTCTATATACACAGCACACACTATATAACCAGTGACTTCCCCTGCACCAGTCTATATACACAGCACACACTATATAACCAGTGACTTCCCCTGCACCAGTCTATATACACAGCGCACACACTATATAACAAGTGACTTCCCCTGCACCAGTCTATATACACAGCACACACTATATAACCAGTGACTTCCCCTGCACCAGTCTATATACACAGCGCACACACTATATAACAAGTGACTTCCCCTGCACCAGTCTATATACACAGCACACACTATATAACCAGTGACTTCCTCTGCACCAGTCTATATACACAGCGCACACACTATATAACAAGTGACTTCCCCTGCACCAGTCTATATACACAGCACACACTATATAACCAGTGACTTCCCCTGCACCAGTCTATATACACAGCACACACTATATAACCAGTGACTTCCCCTGCACCAGTCTATATACACAGCACACACACTATATAACCAGTGACTTCCCCTGCACCAGTCTATATACACAGCACACACACTATATACCCAGTGACTTCCCCTGCACCAGTCTATATACACAGCATACACACTATATAACCAGTGACTTCCCCTGCACCAGTCTATATACACAGCACACACAATATATAACCAGTGACTTCCCCTGTACCAGTCTATATACACAGCACACACACTATATAACCAGTGACTTCCCCTGCACCAGTCTATATACACAGCACACACACTATATAACCAGTGACTTCCCCTGTACCAGTCTATATACACAGCACACACACTATATATATAACCAGTGACTTCCCCTGTACCAGTCTATATACACAGCACACACTATATAACCAGTGACTTCCCCTGCACCAGTCTATATACACAGCACACACACTATATAACCAGTGACTTCCCCTGTACCAGTCTATATACACAGCATACACACTATATAACCAGTGACTTCTCCTGCACCAGTCTATATACACAGCATACACACTATATAACCAGTGACTTCCCCTGTACCAGTCTATATACACAGCACACACACTATATAACCAGTGACTTCCCCTGCACCAGTCTATATACACAGCACACACACTATATAACCAGTCTATATACACAGCACACACACTATATAACCAGTCTATATACACAGCACACACACTATATATATATATAACCAGTGACTTCCCCTGTACCAGTCTATATACACAGCACACACTATATAACCAGTGACTTCCCCTGCACCAGTCTATATACACAGCATACACACTATATAACCAGTGACTTCCCCTGCACCAGTCTATATACACAGCACACACTATATAACCAGTGACTCCCCCTGCACCAGTCTATATACACAGTGCACACACTATATAACCAGTGACTTCCCCTGCACCAGTCTATATACACAGCACACACACTATATACCCAGTGACTTCCCCTGCACCAGTCTATATACACAGCACACACACTACATACCCAGTGACTTCCCCTGCACCAGTCTATATACACAGCACACACACTATATAACCAGTCAATATACACAGCACACACTATAACCAGTGAGTTCCCCTGCACCAGTCTATATACACAGCGCACACACTATATAACCAGTGACCTCCCCTGCACCAGTCTATATACACAGCACACACTATATAACCAGTGACTTCCCCTGCACCAGTCTATATACACAGCACACACACTATATAACCAGTAACTTCCCCTGCACCAGTCTATATACACAGCACACACACTATATAACCAGTGACTTCCCCTGCACCAGTCTATATACACAGCACACACACTATATAACCAGTGACTTCCCCTGTACCAGTCTATATACACAGCACACACACTATATAACCAGTGACTTCCCCTGCACCAGTCTATATACACAGCACACACACTATATAACCAGTGACTTCCCCTGCACCAGTCTATATACACAGCACACACACTATATAACCAGTGACTTCCCCTGCACCAGTCTATATACACAGCACACACACTATATAACCAGTGACTTCCCCTGTACCAGTCTATATACACAGCACACACACTATATACCCAGTGACTTCCCCTGTATCAGTCTATATACACAGCACACACACTTTATACCCAGTGACTTCCCCTGCACCAGTCTATATACACAGCACACACACTATATACCCAGTGACTTCCCCTGCACCAGTCTATATACACAGCACACACACTATATAACCAGTCTATATACACAGCACACACTATATAACCAGTGACTTCCCCTGCACCAGTCTATATACACAGCACACACTATATAACCAGTGACTTCCCCTGCACCAGTCTATATACACAGCACACACACTATATAACCAGTGACTTCCCCTGCACCAGTCTATATACACAGCACACACACTATATACCCAGTGACTTCCCCTGCACCAGTCTATATACACAGCATACACACTATATAACCAGCGACTTCCCCTGTACCAGTCTATATACACAGCACACACTATATAACCAGTGACTTCCCCTGCACCAGTCTATATACACAGCATACACACTATATAACCAGTGACTTCCCCTGTACCAGTCTATATACACAGCACACACTATATAACCAGTGACTCCCCCTGCACCAGTCTATATACACAGTGCACACACTATATAACCAGTGACTTCCCCTGCACCAGTCTATATACACAGCGCACACACTATATAACCAGTGACCTCCCCTGCACCAGTCTATATACACAGCACACACACTATATAACCAGTGACTTCCCCTGCACCAGTCTATATACACAGCACACACACTATATAACCAGTGACTTCCCCTGCACCAGTCTATATACACAGCACACACACTATATACCCAGTGACGTCCCCTGTATCAGTCTATATACACAGCACACACACTATATAACCAGTCAATATACACAGCACACACTCTATAACCAGTGAGTTCCCCTGCACCAGTCTATATACACAGCACACACACTATACACCCAGTGACTTCCCCTGCACCAGTCTATATACACAGCACACACACTATATAACCAGTCAATATACACAGCACACACACTATATAACCAGTGACTTCCCCTGTACCAGTCTATATACACAGCACACACACTATATAACCAGTGACTTCCCCTGCACCAGTCTATATACACAGCACACACACTATATAACCAGTGACTTCCCCTGCACCAGTCTATATACACAGCACACACACTATATAACCAGTGACTTCCCCTGCACCAGTCTATATACACAGCACACACACTATATAACCAGTGACTTCCCCTGCACCAGTCTATATACACAGCACACACACTATATAACCAGTGACTTCCCCTGTACCAGTCTATATACACAGCACACACACTATATAACCAGTGACTTCCCCTGTACCAGTCTATATACACAGCACACACACTATATAACCAGTGACTTCCCCTGTACCAGTCTATATACACAGCACACACACTATATAACCAGTGACTTCCCCTGTACCAGTCTATATACACAGCACACACACTATATAACCAGTGACTTCCCCTGTACCAGTCTATATACACAGCACACACACTATATAACCAGTGACTTCCCCTGTACCAGTCTATATACACAGCACACACACTATATAACCAGTGACTTCCCCTGCACCAGTCTATATACACAGCACACACTATATAACCAGTGACTTCCCCTGCACCAGTCTATATACACAGCACACACTATATAACCAGTGACTTCCCCTGTACCAGTCTATATACACAGCACACACACTATATAACCAGTGACTTCCCCTGTACCAGTCTATATACACAGCACACACACTATATAACCAGTGACTTCCCCTGTACCAGTCTATATACACAGCACACACACTATATAACCAGTGACTTCCCCTGTACCAGTCTATATACACAGCACACACACTATATAACCAGTGACTTCCCCTGTACCAGTCTATATACACAGCACACACACTATATAACCAGTGACTTCCCCTGCACCAGTCTATATACACAGCACACACACTATATAACCAGTGACTTCCCCTGCACCAGTCTATATACACAGCACACACACTATATAACCAGTGACTTCCCCTGCACCAGTCTATATACACAGCACACACTATATAACCAGTGACTTCCCCTGTACCAGTCTATATACACAGCACACACACTATATAACCAGTGACTTCCCCTGTACCAATCTATATACACAGCACACACACTATATAACCAGTGACTTCCCCTGCACCAGTCTATATACACAGCACACACACTATATAACCAGTGACTTCCCCTGCACCAGTCTATATACACAGCACACACACTATATAACCAGTGACTTCCCCTGCACCAGTCTATATACACAGCACACACACTATATAACCAGTGACTTCCCCTGTACCAGTCTATATACACAGCACACACACTATATAACCAGTGACTTCCCCTGTACCAGTCTATATACACAGCACACACACTATATAACCAGTGACTTCCCCTGTACCAGTCTATATACACAGCACACACACTATATAACCAGTGACTTCCCCTGTACCAGTTTATATACACAGCACACACACTATATAACCAGTGACTTCCCCTGCACCAGTCTATATACACAGCACACACACTATATAACCAGTAACTTCCCCTGCACCAGTCTATATACACAGCACACACACTATATACCCAGTGACTTCCCCTGCACCAGTCTATATACACAGCACACACACTATATAACCAGTAACTTCCCCTGCACCAGTCTATATACACAGCACACACACTATATAACCAGTGACTTCCCCTGCACCAGTCTATATACACAGCACACACACTATATAACCAGTGACTTCCCCTGCACCAGTCTATATACACAGCACACACACTATATAACCAGTGACTTCCCCTGTACCAGTCTATATACACAGCACACACACTATATAACCAGTGACTTCCCCTGCACCAGTCTATATACACAGCACACACACTATATACCCAGTGACTTCCCCTGCACCAGTCTATATACACCGCATACACACTATATAACCAGTGACTTCCCCTGCACCAGTCTATATACACAGCACACACACTATATAACCAGTGACTTCCCCTGCACCAGTCTATATACACAGCACACACACTATATAACCAGTGACTTCCCCTGTACCAGTCTATATACACAACACACACCCTATATAACCAGTGACTTCCCCTGTACCAGTCTATATACACAGCGCACACACTATATAACCAGTGACTTCCCCTGTACCAGTCTATATACACAGCACACACACTATATAACCAGTGACTTCCCCTGTACCAGTCTATATACACAGCACACACACTATATAACCAGTGACTTCCCCTGTACCAGTCTATATACACAGCGCACACACTATATAACCAGTGACTTCCCCTGTACCAGTCTATAAACACAGTACACACTATATAACCAGTGACTTCCCCTGCACCAGTCTATATACACAGCACACACTATATAACCAGTGACTTCCCCTGCACCAGTCTATATACACAGCGCACACACTATATAACAAGTGACTTCCCCTGTACCTGTCTATATATACAGCACACACTATATAACCAGTGACTCCCCCTGCACCAGTCTATATACACAGCACACACACTATATACCCAGTGACTTCCCCTGCACCAGTCTATATACACACAACACACACACTATATAACCAGTGACTTCCCCTGTAGCAGTCTATATACACAGCACACACACTATATAACCAGTGACTCCCCCTGCACCAGTCTATATACACCGCACACACACTATATACCCAGTGACTTCCCCTGCACCAGTCTATATACACAGCACACACTATATAACCAGTGACTTCTCCTGCACCAGTCTATATACACAGCACACACACTATATAACCAGTGACTAACTCTGTAGCAGTCTATATACACAGCACACACACTATATACCCAGTGACTCCCCCTGCACCAGTCTATATACACAGCACACACACTATATAACCATTGACTTCCCCTGCAACAGTCTATATACACAGCACACACACTATATACCCAGTGACTTGCCCTGTACCAGTCTATATACACAGCACACACACACTATATAACCAGTGACTTCCCCTGCACCAGTCTATATACACAGCACACATACTATATAACCAGTCTATATACACAGCACACACACTATATAACAAGTGACTTCCCTTGCACCAGTCTATATACACAGCACACACACTATATAACCATGACTTCCCCTGCACCAGTCTATATACACAGCGCACACACTATAAAACCAGTGACTTCCTCTGCACCAGTCTATATATACACAGCACACACACTATATAACCAGTGACTTCCCCTGCACCAGTCTATATACACAGCACACACACTATATAACCAGTGACTTCCCCTGCACCAGTCTATATACACAGCACACACACTATATAACCAGTGACTTCCCCTGCACCAGTCTATATACACAGCACACACACTATATAACCAGTGACTTCCCCTGTACCAGTCTATATACACAGCGCACACACTATATAATCAGTGACTTCCCCTGCTCCAGTCTATATACACAGCACACACTATATAACCAGTGACTCCCCCTGCACCAGTCTATATACACAGCACACACACTATATAACCAGTGACTTGCCCTGTACCAGTCTATATACACAACACACACACTATATAACCAGTCTATATACACAGCACACACACTATATACCCAGTGACTTCCCCTGCACCTGTCTATATACACAGCACACACTATATAACCAGTGACTCCCCCTGCACCAGTCTATATACACAGCACACACACTATATAACCAGTGACTTCCCCTGCACCAGTCTATATACACAGCACACACACTATATAACCAGTGACTTCCCCTGTACCAGTCTATATACACAGCACACACACTATATAACCAGTAACTTCCCCTGCACCAGTCTATATACACAGCACACACACTATATAACCAGTGACTTTCTCTGTAGCAGTCTATATACACAGCACACACACTATATAACCAGTAACTTCCCCTGCACCAGTCTATATACACAGCACACACACTATATAACCAGTGACTTTCTCTGTAGCAGTCTATATACACAGCACACACAATATATACCCAGTGACTTCCTCTGCACCAGTCTATATACACAGCACACACACACTATATAACCAGTGACTTCCTCTGCACCAGTCTATATACACAGCACACACACACTATATAACCAGTGACTTCCCCTGCACCAGTCTATATACACAGCACACACACTATATAACCAGTAACTTCCCCTGCACCAGTCTATATACACAGCACACACACTATATAACCAGTGACTTCCCCTGTACCAGTCTATATACACAGCGCACACACTATATAACCAGTGACTTCCCCTGCACCAGTCTATATACACAGCACACACACTATATAACCAGTGACTTCCCCTGTACCAGTCTATATACACAGCGCACACACTATATAACCAGTGACTTCCCCTGCTCCAGTCTATATACACAGCACACACTATATAACCAGTGACTCCCCCTGCACCAGTCTATATACACAGCACACACACTATATACCCAGTGACTTCCCCTGCACCAGTCTATATACACAGCACACACTATATAACCAGTGACTTCCCCTGCACCAGTCTATATACACAGCACACACTATATAACCAGTGACTCCCCCTGCACCAGTCTATATACACAGCACACACACTATATACCCAGTGACTCCCCCTGCACCAGTCTATATACACAGCACACACACTATATAACCAGTGACTTCCCCTGCACCAGTCTATATACACAGCACACACTATATAACCAGTGACTTGCCCTGTACCAGTCTATATACACAGCACACACTATATAACCAGTGACTTGCCCTGTACCAGTCTATATACACAACACACACACTATATAACCAGTCTATATACACAGCACACACACTATATACCCAGTGACTTCCCCTGCACCTGTCTATATACACAGCACACACTATATAACCAGTGACTCCCCCTGCACCAGTCTATATACACAGCACACACACTATATACCCAGTGACTTCCCCTGCACCAGTCTATATACACAGCACACACACTATATAACCAGTGACTCCCCCTGCACCAGTCTATATACACACTATATACCCAGTGACTTCCCCTGCACCAGTCTATATACACAGCACACACACTATATAACCAGTCTATATACACAGCACAAACACTATATAACCAGTGACTTCCCCTGCACCAGTCTATATACACCGCATACACACTATATAACCAGTGACTTCCCCTGCACCAGTCTATATACACAGCACACACACTATATACCCAGTGACTTCCCCTGCACCAGTCTATATACACCGCATACACACTATATAACCAGTGACTTCCCCTGCACCAGTCTATATACACAGCACACACACTATATACCCAGTGACTTCCCCTGCACCAGTCTATATACACAGCACACACACTATATAACCAGTGACTTCCCCTGCACCAGTCTATATACACCGCATACACACTATATAACCAGTGACTTGCCCTGCACCAGTCTATATACACAGCACACACACTATATACCCAGTGACTTCCCCTGCACCAGTCTATATACACAGCACACACACTATATAACCAGTCTATATACACAGCACAAACACTATATAACCAGTGACTTCCCCTGCACCAGTCTATATACACCGCATACACACTATATAACCAGTGACTTCCCCTGCACCAGTCTATATACACAGCACACACACTATATACCCAGTGACTTCCCCTGCACCAGTCTATATACACCGCATACACACTATATAACCAGTGACTTCCCCTGCACCAGTCTATATACACAGCACACACACTATATACCCAGTGACTTCCCCTGCACCAGTCTATATACACAGCACACACACTATATAACCAGTGACTTCCCCTGCACCAGTCTATATACACCGCATACACACTATATAACCAGTGACTTCCCCTGCACCAGTCTATATACACAGCACACACACTACATACCCAGTGACTTCCCCTGCACCAGTCTATATACACAGCACACACACTATATAAACCAGTGACTTCCCCTGCACCAGTCTATATACACAGCACACACACTATATACCCAGTGACTCCCCCTGCACCAGTCTATATACACAGCACACACACTATATAACCAGTGACTCCCCCTGCACCAGTCTATATACACAGCACACACACTATATAACCAGTGACTTCCCCTGCACCAGTCTATATACACAGCACACACTATATAACCAGTGACTCCCCCTGCACCAGTCTATATACACAGCACACACACTATATACCCAGTGACTTCCCCTGCACCAGTCTATATACACAGCACACACTATATAACCAGTGACTTGCCCTGTACCAGTCTATATACAAAGCACACACACTATATAACCAGTGACTTGCCCTGTACCAGTCTATATACACAGCACACACTATATAACCAGTGACTTCTCCTGCACCAGTCTATATACACAGCACACACTATATAACCAGTGACTCCCCCTGCACCAGTCTATATACACAGCACACACACTATATACCCAGTGACTTCCCCTGCACCAGTCTATATACACAGCACACACTATATAACCAGTGACTTGCCCTGTACCAGTCTATATACACAGCACACACACACACTATATAACCAGTGACTTCCTCTGTAGCAGTCTATATACACAGCACACACACTATATAACCAGTCTATATACACAGCACACACACTATATAACCAGTGACTTCCCCTGCACCAGTCTATATACACCGCATACACACTATATAACCAGTGACTTCCCCTGCACCAGTCTATATACACAGCACACACACACTATATAACCAGTGACTTTCTCTGTAGCAGTCTATATACACAGCACACACACTATATAACCAGTGACTTCCTCTGCACCAGTCTATATACACAGCACACACACTATATAACCAGTGACTTGCCCTGTACCAGTCTATATACACAACACACACACTATATAACCAGTCTATATACACAGCACACACACTATATAGCCAGTGACTTCCCCTGTACCAGTCTATATACACAGCACACACACTATATACCCAGTGACTTCCCCTGCACCTGTCTATATACACAGCACACACTATATAACCAGTGACTCCCCCTGCACCAGTCTATATACACAGCACACACACTATATACCCAGTGACTTCCCCTGCACCAGTCTATATACACAGCACACACTATATAACCAGTGACTTCCCTTGCACCAGTCTATATACACAGCACACACACTATATACCCAGTGACTTCCCCTGCACCAGTCTATATACACAGCACACACACTATATAACCAGTGACTTCCCCTGCACCAGTCTATATACACAGCACACACACACTATATAACCAGTGACTTTCTCTGTAGCAGTCTATATACACAGCACACACACACTATATAACCAGTGACTTTCTCTGTAGCAGTCTATATACACAGCACACACACTATATAACCAGTGACTTCCTCTGCACCAGTCTATATACACAGCACACACACTATATAACCAGTGACTTGCCCTGTACCAGTCTATATACACAACACACACACTATATAACCAGTCTATATACACAGCACACACACTATATAGCCAGTGACTTCCCCTGTACCAGTCTATATACACAGCACACACACTATATACCCAGTGACTTCCCCTGCACCTGTCTATATACACAGCACACACTATATAACCAGTGACTCCCCCTGCACCAGTCTATATACACAGCACACACACTATATACCCAGTGACTTCCCCTGCACCAGTCTATATACACAGCACACACACTATATAACCAGTGACTTCCCCTGTACCAGTCTATATACACAGCACACACACTATATAACCAGTGACTTCCCCTGTACCAGTCTATATACACAGCACACACACTATATACCCAGTGACGTCCCCTGCACCAGTCTATATACACAGCACACACACTATATAACCAGTGACTTGCCCTGTACCAGTCTATATACACAGCACACACACTATATAACCAGTGACTCCCCCTGCACCAGTCTATATACACAGCACACACACTATATAACCAGTGACTTGCCCTGTACCAGTCTATATACAAAGCACACACACTATATAACCAGTGACTTCCCCTGCACCAGTCTATATACACAGCACACACTATATAACCAGTGACTTGCCCTGTACCAGTCTATATACACAGCACACACACACACTATATAACCAGTGACTTCCCCTGCACCAGTCTATATACACAGCACACACACTATATAACCAGTGACTTCCCCTGCACCAGTCTATATACACAGCACACACACTATATAACCAGTCTATATACACAGCACACACACTATATAACCAGTGACTTCCCCTGCACCAGTCTATATACACAGCACACACACTATATAACCAGTGACTTCCCTGCACCAGTCTATATACACAGCACACACACTATATAACCAGTGACTTCCCCTGCACCAGTCTATATACACAGCACACACACTATATAACCAGTCTATATACACAGCACACACACTATATAACCAGTGACTTCCCCTGCACCAGTCTATATACACAGCACACACTATATAACAAGTGACTTCCCCTGCACCAGTCTATATACACAGCACACACACTATATAACCAGTGACTTCCCCTGCACCAGTCTATATACACAGCACACACACTATATAACCAGTGACTTCCCCTGCACCAGTCTATATACACAACACACACTATATAACCAGTGACTTCCCCTGCACCAGTCTATATACACAGCACACACACTATATAACCAGTGACTTCCTCTGTAGCAGTCTATATACACAGCACACACACTATATAACCAGTGACTTCCTCTGTAGCAGTCTATATACACAGCACACACACTATATAACCAGTGACTTCCCCTGCACCAGTCTATATACACAGCACACACACACTATATAACCAGTGACTTCCCCTGCACCAGTCTATATACACAGCACACACACTATATAACCAGTGACTTCCCCTGCACCAGTCTATATACACAGCACACACACTATATAACCAGTGATTTCCCCTGCACCAGTCTATATACACAGCACACACACTATATAACCAGTGACTTCCCCTGCACCAGTCTATATACACAGCACACACACTATATAACCAGTGACTTCCCCTGCACCAGTCTATATACACAGCACACACACTATATACCCAGTGACTTCCCCTGCACCAGTCTATATACACAGCACACACTATATAACCAGTGACTTCCCCTGCACCAGTCTATATACACAGCACACACACTATATAACCAGTGACTCCCCCTGCACCAGTCTATATACACAGCACACACACTATATACCCAGTGACTTCCCCTGCACCAGTCTATATACACAGCACACACACTATATAACCAGTGACTTCCCCTGCACCAGTCTATATACAAAGCACACACACTATATAACCAGTGACTTGCCCTGTACCAGTCTATATACAAAGCACACACACTATATAACCAGTGACTTCCCCTGCACCAGTCTATATACACAGCACACACTATATAACCAGTCTATATACACAGCACACACTATATAACCAGTGACTCCCCCTGCACCAGTCTATATACACAGCACACACTATATAACCAGTGACTCCCCCTGCACCAGTCTATATACACAGCACACACACTATATACCCAGTGACTTCCCCTGCACCAGTCTATATACACAGCACACACTATATAACCAGTGACTTGCCCTGTACCAGTCTATATACACAGCACACACACTATATAACCAGTCTATATACACAGCACACACACTATATAACCAGTGACTTCCCCTGCACCAGTCTATATACACAGCACACACACTATATAACAAGTGACTTCCCTTGCACCAGTCTATATACACAGCACACACACTATATAACCAGTGACTTCCCCTGCACCAGTCTATATACACCGCATACACACTATATAACCAGTGACTTCCCCTGCACAAGTCTATATACACAGCACACACACTATATAACCAGTGACTTCCCCTGCACCAGTCTATATACACAGCACACACACGATATAACCAGTCTATATACACAGCACACACACTATATAACCAGTGACTTCCCCTGCACCAGTCTATATACACAGCACACACACTATATAACCAGTGACTTCCCCTGCACCAGTCTATATACACCGCATACACACTATATAACCAGTGACTTCCCCTGCACCAGTCTATATACACAGCACACACTATATAACCAGTGACTTCCCCTGCACCAGTCTATATACACAGCACACACACTATATAACCAGTGACTTCCTCTGTAGCAGTCAATATACACAGCACACACACTATATAACCAGTGAATTCCCCTGCACCAGTCTATATACACAGCACACACACTATATAACCAGTGACTTCCCCTGCACCAGTCTATATACACAGCACACACACTATATAACCAGTGACTTCCCCTGCACCAGTCTATATACACAGCACACACACTATATACCCAGTGACTTCCCCGGCACCAGTCTATATACACAGCATACACACTATATAACCAGTGACTTCCCCTGCACCAGTCTATATACACAGCACACACACTATATAACCAGTGACTTCCCCTGCACCAGTCTATATACACAGCACACACACACTATATAACCAGTCTATATACACAGCGCACACACTATATAACCAGTCTATATACACAGCGCACACACTATATAACCAGTCTATATACACAGCACACACACTATATAACCAGTGACTTCCCCTGCACCAGTCTATATACACAGCACACACACTATATAACCAGTGACTTCCTCTGTAGCAGTCAATATACACAGCACACACACTATATAACCATATGACTTCCCCTGCACCAGTCTATATACACAGCACACACACACTATATAACCAGTGACTTCCCCTGCACCAGTCTATATACACAGCACACACACTATATAACCAGTGACTTCCCCAGCACCAGTCTATATACACAGCACACACACTATATAACCAGTGACTTCCCCTGTACCAGTCGATATACACAGCACACACACTATATACCCAGTGACTTCCCCTGTACCAGTCTATATACACAGCACACACACTATATAACCAGTGACTTCCCCTGCACCAGTCTATATACACAGCGCACACACACTATATAACCAGTGACTTCCCCTGCACCAGTCTATATACACAGCACACACCCTATATAACAAGTGACTTCCCCTGCACCAGTCTATATACACAGCACACACTATATAACCAGTGACTTCCCCTGTACCAGTCTATATACACAGCACACACTATATAACCAGTGACTTCCCCTGCACCAGTCTATATACACAGCACACACCCTATATAACAAGTGACTTCCCCTGCACCAGTCTATATACACAGCACACACTATATAACCAGTGACTTCCCCTGTACCAGTCTATATACACAGCACACACACTATATAACCAGTGACTTCCCCTGCACCAGTCTATATACACAGCACACACACTATATAACCATATGACTTCCCCTGCACCAGTCTATATACACAGCACACACACTATATAACCAGTGACTTCCCCTGCACCAGTCTATATACACAGCACACACACTATATAACCAGTGACTTCCCCTGCACCAGTCTATATACACAGCACACACACTATATACCCAGTGACTTCCTCTGTAGCAGTCTATATACACAGCACACACACTATATAACCAGTGACATCCCCTGCACCAGTCTATATACACAGCACACACTATATAACCAGTGACTTCCCCCTGCACCTGTCTATATACACAGCACACACACTATATAACCAGTGACTTCCCCTGCACCAGTCTATATACACAGCACACACACTATATAACCAGTGACTTCCTCTGTAGCAGTCTATATACACAGCACACACACTATATAACCAGTGACTTCCCCTGCACCAGTCTATATACACAGCACAATCACTATATAACCAGTGACTTCCCCTGTACCAGTCTATATACACAGCACACACACTATATAACCAGTGACTTCCCCTGTACCAGTCTATATACACAGCACACACACTATATAACCAGTGACTTCCCCTGCACCAGTCTATATACACAGCACACACACTATATAACCAGTGACTTCCCCTGCACCAGTCTATATACACAGCACACACACTATAGAACCAGTGACTTCCCCTGTACCAGTCTATATACACAGCACACACACTATATAACCAGTCTATATACACAGCACACACACTATATAACCAGTGACTTCCCCTGCACCAGTCTATATACACAGCACACACACTATATAACCAGTGACTTCCCCTGCACCAGTCTATATACACAGCACACACACTATATAACCAGTGACTTCCCCTGCACCAGTCTATATACACAGCACACACACTATATACCCAGTGACTTCCCCTGTACCAGTCTATATACACAGCACACACACTATATACCCAGTGACTTCCCCTGCACCAGTCTATATACACAGCACAATCACTATATAACCAGTGACTTCCCCTGCACCAGTCTATATACACAGCACACACACTATATAACCAGTGACTTCCCCTGTACCAGTCTATATACACAGCACACACACTATATAACCAGTGACTTACTCTGCAGCAGTCTATACACACAGCACACACACTATATAACCAGTCTATATACACAGCACACACACTATATACCCAGTGACTCCCCCTGTACCAGTCTATATACACAGCACACACTATATAACCAGTGACTTCCTCTGTAGCAGTCTATATACACAGCACACACACTATATAACCAGTGACTTCCCCTGTACCAGTCTATATACACAGCACACACTATATAACCAGTGACTTCCCCTGCACCAGTCTATATACACAGCACACACACTATATAACCAGTGACTTCCCCTGCACCAGTCTATATACACAGCACACACACTATATAACCAGTGACTTCCCCTGCACCTGTCTATATACACAGCACACACACTATATACCCAGTGACTTCCTCTGTAGCAGTCTATATACACAGCGCACACACTATATAACCAGTGACATCCCCTGCACCAGTCTATATACACAGCACACACTATATAACCAGTGACTTCCCCCTGCACCAGTCTATATACACAGCACACACACTATATAACCTGTGACTTCCCCTGTACCAGTCTATATACACAGCACACACACTATATAACCAGTCTATATACACAGCACACACACTATATAACTAGTGACTTCCCCTGCACCAGTCTATATACACAGCACACACACTATATAACCTGTGACTTCCCCTGTACCAGTCTATATACACAGCACACACACTATATAACCAGTCTATATACACAGCACACACACTACATAACCAGTGACTTTCCCTGTACAAGTCTATATACACAGCACACACACTATATAACCAGTGACTTTCCCTGTACCAGTCTATATACACAGCACACACACTATATAACCAGTGACTTCCTCTGTAGCAGTCTATATACACAGCACACACACTATATAACCAGTGACTTCCCCTGCACCAGTCTATATACACAGCACAATCACTATATAACCAGTGACTTCCCCTGTACCAGTCTATATACACAGCACACACACTATATAACCAGTGACTTCCCCTGTACCAGTCTATATACACAGCACACACACTATATAACCAGTGACTTCCCCTGCACCAGTCTATATACACAGCACACACACTATATAACCAGTGACTTCCCCTGCACCAGTCTATATACACAGCACACACACTATAGAACCAGTGACTTCCCCTGTACCAGTCTATATACACAGCACACACACTATATAACCAGTCTATATACACAGCACACACACTATATAACCAGTGACTTCCCCTGCACAAGTCTATATACACAGCGCACACACTATATAACCAGTGACTTCCTCTGCACCAGTCTATATACACAGCACACACACTATAAAACCAGTGACTTCCTCTGTAGCAGTCTATATACACAGCACACACACTATATAACCAGTCTATATACACAGCGCACACACTATATAACCAGTCTATATACACAGCGCACACACTATATAACCAGTGACTTCCCCTGCACCAGTCTATATACACAGCACACACACTATATAACCAGTGACTTCCCCTGCACCAGTCTATATACACAGCACACACACTATATAACCAGTGACTTCCCCTGCACCAGTCTATATACACAGCACACACACTATATAACCAGTGACTTCCCCTGTACCAGTCTATATACACAGCACACACACTATATAACCAGTGACTTCCCCTGCACCAGTCTATATACACAGCATACACACTATATACCCAGTGACTTCCCCTGCACCAGTCTATATACACAGCACACACTATATAACCAGTGACTTCCCCTGCACCAGTCTATATACACAGCACACACACTATATAACCAGTGACTTCCCCTGCACCAGTCTATATACACAGCACACACTATATAACCAGTGACTTCCCCTGCACCTGTCTATATACACAGCACACACACTATATAACCAGTGACTTCCCCTGCACCAGTCTATATACACAGCACACACACTATATAACCAGTGACTTCCCCTGTACCAGTCTATATACACAGCACAAACACTATATAACCAGTGACTTCCCCTGCACCTGTCTATATACACAGCACACACACTATATAACCAGTGACTTCCCCTGCACCAGTCTATATACACAGCACACACACTATATACCCAGTGACTTCCCCTGCACCAGTCTATATACACAGCACACACACTATATAACCAGTGACTTCCCCTGCACCAGTCTATATACACAGCACACACACTATATACCCAGTGACTTCCCCTGTACCAGTCTATATACACAGCACACACACTATATACCCAGTGACTTCCCCTGTACCAGTCTATATACACAGCACACACACTATATACCCAGTGACTTCCCCTGTACCAGTCTATATACACAGCACACACACTATATAACCAGTGACTTCCCCTGCACCTGTCTATATACACAGCACACACACTATATAACCAGTGACTTCCCCTGCACCAGTCTATATACACAGCACACACACTATATACCCAGTGACTTCCCCTGTACCAGTCTATATACACAGCACACACACTATATAACCAGTGACTTCCCCTGCACCTGTCTATATACACAGCACACACACTATATAACCAGTGACTTCCCCTGCACCAGTCTATATACACAGCACACACACTATATAACCAGTGACTTCCCCTGCACCAGTCTATATACACAGCACACACACTATATAACCAGTGACTTCCCCTGCACCAGTCTATATACACAGCACACACACTATATACCCAGTGACTTCCCCTGTACCAGTCTATATACACAGCACACACACTATATACCCAGTGACTTCCCCTGTACCAGTCTATATACACAGCACACACACTATATAACCAGTGACTTCCCCTGCACCTGTCTATATACACTGCACACACACTATATAACCAGTGACTTCCCCTGCACCAGTCTATATACACAGCACACACACACACACACACACTATATAACCAGTGACTTCCCCTGTACCAGTCTATATACACAGCACACACACTATATAACCAGTGACTTCCCCTGTACCAGTCTATATACACAGCACACACACTATATAACCTGTGACTTCCCCTGTACCACTCTATATACACAGCGCACACACTATATAACCAGTGACTTCCCCTGCACCAGTCTATATACACAGCACACACACTATATAACCAGTGACTTCCCCTGCACCAGTCTATATACACAGCACACACACTATATAACCAGTGACTTCCCCTGCACCAGTCTATATACACAGCACACACTATAACCAGTGAGTTCCCCTGCACCAGTCTATATACACAGCACACACACTATATAACCAGTGACTCCCCCTGCACCAGTCTATATACACGGCACACACTATATAACCAGTGACTTCCCCTGCACCAGTCTATATACACAGCACACACACTATATACCCAGTGACTTCCCCTGTACCAGTCTATATACACAGCACACACACTATATAACCAGTGACTTCCCCTGCACCAGTCTATATACACAGCACACACACTATATAACCAGTGACTTCCCCTGCACCAGTCTATATACACAGCACACACTATATAACCAGTGACTTCCCCTGCACCAGTCTATATACACAGCACACACACTATATAACCAGTGACTTCCCCTGCACCAGTCTATATACACAGCACACACACTATATACCCAGTGACTTCCCCTGTACCAGTCTATATACACAGCACACACACACACACACACACACACTATATAACCAGTGACTTCCCCTGCACCAGTCTATATACACAGCACACACTATATAACCAGTGACTTCCCCTGTACCAGTCTATATACACAGCACACACACACACACTATATAACCAGTGACTTCCCCTGCACCAGTCTATATACACAGCACACACTATATAACCAGTGACTTCCCCTGCACCAGTCTATATACACACACACACACTATATAACCAGTGACTTCCCCTGTACCAGTCTATATACACAGCACACACACTATATAACCAGTGACTTCCCCTGCACCAGTCTATATACACAGCACACACTATATAACCAGTGACTTCCCCTGTACCAGTCTATATACACAGCACACACACACACACACACACACTATATACCCAGTGACTTCCCCTGCACCAGTCTATATACACAGCACACACACACTATATAACCAGTGACTTCCCCTGCACCAGTCTATATACACAGCACACACACTATATAACCAGTGACTTCCCCTGCACCAGTCTATATACACAGCACACACTATATAACCAGTGACTTCCCCTGCACCAGTCTATATACACAGCATACACACTATATAACCAGTGACTTCCCCTGTACCAGTCTATATACACAGCACACACACTATATAACCAGTGACTTCCCCTGCACCAGTCTATATACACAGCACACACACTATATAACCTGTGACTTCCCCTGTACCACTCTATATACACAGCGCACACACTATATAACCAGTGACTTCCCCTGCACCAGTCTATATACACAGCACACACACTATATAACCAGTGACTTCCCCTGCACCAGTCTATATACACAGCACACACACTATATAACCAGTGACTTCCCCTGTACCAGTCTATATACACAGCACACACACACTATATAACCAGTGACTTCCCCTGCACCAGTCTATATACACAGCACACACACTATATAACCAGTGACTTCCCCTGTACCACTCTATATACACAGCACACACACACACACACACACACACACACACACACACACACACACACACTATATAACCAGTGACTTCCCCTGTACCAGTCTATATACACAGCACACACACTATATAACCTGTGACTTCCCCTGTACCACTCTATATACACAGCGCACACACTATATAACCAGTGACTTCCCCTGCACCAGTCTATATACACAGCACACACACTATATAACCAGTGACTTCCCCTGCACCAGTCTATATACACAGCACACACACTATATACCCAGTGACTTCCCCTGTACCAGTCTATATACACAGCACACACACTATATAACCAGTGACTTCCCCTGCACCAGTCTATATACACAGCACACACACTATATAACCAGTGACTTCCCCTGTACCAGTCTATATACACAGCACACACACTATATAACCAGTGACTTCCCCTGTACCAGTCTATATACAAAGCACACACACTATATAACCAGTGACTTCCTCTGCACCAGTCTATATACACAGCACACACACTATATAACCAGTGACTTCCCCTGCACCAGTCTATATACACAGCACACACTATATAACCAGTGACTTCCCCTGTACCAGTCTATATACACAGCACACACACACACACACACACACACTATATAACCAGTGACTTCCCCTGTACCAGTCTATATACACAGCACACACACTATATAACCAGTGACTTCCCCTGCACCAGTCTATATACACAGCACACACACTATATAACCTGTGACTTCCCCTGTACCACTCTATATACACAGCGCACACACTATATAACCAGTGACTTCCCCTGCACCAGTCTATATACACAGCACACACACTATATAACCTGTGACTTCCCCTGTACCACTCTATATACACAGCGCACACACTATATAACCAGTGCCTTCCCCTGCACCAGTCTATATACACAGCACACACACTATATAACCAGTGACTTCCCCTGCACCAGTCTATATACAAAGCACACACACTATATAACCAGTGACTTCCCCTGTACCAGTCTATATACACAGCACACACACACACACACACACACACACACACACTATATACCCAGTGACTTCCCCTGCACCAGTCTATATACACAGCACACACACACTATATAACCAGTGACTTCCCCTGCACCAGTCTATATACACAGCACACACACTATATAACCAGTGACTTCCCCTGCACCAGTCTATATACACAGCACACACTATATAACCAGTGACTTCCCCTGCACCAGTCTATATACACAGCATACACACTATATAACCAGTGACTTCCCCTGTACCAGTCTATATACACAGCACACACACTATATAACCAGTGACTTCCCTTGCACCAGTCTATATACACAGCACACACACTATATAACCTGTGACTTCCCCTGTACCACTCTATATACACAGCGCACACACTATATAACCAGTGACTTCCCCTGCACCAGTCTATATACACAGCACACACACTATATAACCAGTGACTTCCCCTGCACCAGTCTATATACACAGCACACACACTATATAACCAGTGACTTCCCCTGCACCAGTCTATATACACAGCACACACACTATATAACCAGTGACTTCCCCTGTACCAGTCTATATACACAGCACACACACTATATAACCAGTGACTTCCCCTGTACCAGTCTATATACACAACACACACTATATAACCAGTGACTTCCCCTGCACCAGTCTATATACACAGCACACACACTATATAACCAGTGACTTCCCCTGTACCAGTCTATATACACAGCACACACACACACACACTATATACCCAGTGACTTCCCCTGCACCAGTCTATATACACAGCACACACACACTATATAACCAGTGACTTCCCCTGCTCCAGTCTATATACACAGCACACACACTATATAACCAGTGACTTCCCCTGCACCAGTCTATATACACAGCACACACACTATATAACCAGTGACTTCCCCTGCACCAGTCTATATACACAGCACACACACACTATATAACCAGTGACTTCCCCTGCACCAGTCTATATACACAGCACACACACTATATAACCAGTGACTTCCCCTGCACCAGTCTATATACACAGCACACACTATATAACCAGTGACTTCCCCTGCACCAGTCTATATACACAGCACACACACTATATAACCAGTGACTTCCCCTGCACCAGTCTATATACACAGCACACACTATATAACCAGTGACTTCCCCTGCACCAGTCTATATACACAGCACACACACTATATAACCAGTGACTTCCCCTGTACCAGTCTATATATACACACACACACACACACTATATAACCAGTAACTTCCCTGCACCAGTCTATATACACAGCACACACACTATATAACCAGTGACTTCCCCTGCACCAGTCTATATACACAGCACACACACTATATAACCAGTGACTTCCCCTGCACCAGTCTATATACACAGCACACACACTATATAACCAGTGACCTCCCCTGCACCAGTCTATATACACAGCACACACTATATAACCAGTGACTTCCCCTGCACCAGTCTATATACACAGCACACACTATATAACCAGTGACTTCCCCTGCACCAGTCTATATACACAGCACACACACTATATAACCAGTGACTTCCCCTGTACCAGTCTATATACACAGCACACACACTATATAACCAGTGACTTCCCCTGCACCAGTCTATATACACAGCACACACACTATATAACCTGTGACTTCCCCTGTACCACTCTATATACACAGCGCACACACACTATATAACCAGTGACTTCCCCTGCACCAGTCTATATACACAGCACACTAACTATATAACCAGTGACTTCCCCTGCACCAGTCTATATACACAGCACACACACTATATAACCAGTGACTTCCCCTGCACCAGTCTATATACACAGCACACACTATATAACCAGTGACTTCCCCTGCACCAGTCTATATACACAGCACACACACTATATAACCAGTGACTTCCCCTGTACCAGTCTATATACACAACACACACACTATATAACCAGTGACTTCCCCTGTACCAGTCTATATACACAGCACACACACACACACACTATATACCCAGTGACTTCCCCTGCACCAGTCTATATACACAGCACACACACACTATATAACCAGTGACTTCCCCTGCTCCAGTCTATATACACAGCACACACACACACACACACACACACACACACACTATATACCCAGTGACTTCCCCTGCACCAGTCTATATACACAGCACACACACACTATATAACCAGTGACTTCCCCTGCACCAGTCTATATACACAGCACACACACTATATAACCAGTGACTTCCCCTGTACCAGTCTAGATACACAGCACACACACACACACACTATATACCCAGTGACTTCCCCTGCACCAGTCTATATACACAGCACACACACACTATATAACCAGTGACTTCCCCTGCTCCAGTCTATATACACAGCACACACACTATATAACCAGTGACTTCCCCTGCACCAGTCTATATACACAGCACACACACTATATAACCAGTGACTTCCCCTGCACCAGTCTATATACACAGCACACACACTATATAACCAGTGACTTCCCCTGCACCAGTCTATATACACAGCACACACACTATATAACCAGTGACTTCCCCTGCACCAGTCTATATACACAGCACACACACTATATATCCAGTGACTTCCCCTGCACCAGTCTATATACACAGCACACACACTATATAACCAGTGACTTCCCCTGCACCAGTCTATATACACAGCACACACACTATATAACCAGTGACTTCCTCTGCACCAGTCTATATACACAGCACACACACTATATAACCAGTGACTTCCCCTGTACCAGTCTATATACACAGCACACACACTATATAACCAGTGACTTCCCCTGTACCAGTCTAGATACACAGCACACACACACACACACTATATACCCAGTGACTTCCCCTGCACCAGTCTATATACACAGCACACACACACTATATAACCAGTGACTTCCCCTGCTCCAGTCTATATACACAGCACACACACTATATAACCAGTGACTTCCCCTGCACCAGTCTATATACACAGCACACACACTATATAACCAGTGACTTCCCCTGCACCAGTCTATATACACAGCACACACACTATATAACCAGTGACTTCCCCTGCACCAGTCTATATACACACAGCACACACACTATATAACCAGTGACTTCCCCTGCACCAGTCTATATACACAGCACACACACTATATAACCAGTGACTTCCCCTGCACCAGTCTATATACACAGCACACACACTATATAACCAGTGACTTCCCCTGCACCAGTCTATATACACAGCACACACACTATATAACCAGTGACTTCCCCTGCACCAGTCTATATACACAGCACACACACTATATAACCAGTGACTTCCCCTGCACCAGTCTATATACACAGCACACACTCTATATAACCTGTGACTTCCCCTGTACCAGTCTATATACACAGCACACACACTATATAACCAGTGACTTCCCCTGCACAAGTCTATATACACAGCACACACACTATATAACCAGTGACTTCCCCTGCACCAGTCTATATACACAGCACACACACTATATACCCAGTGACTTCCCCTGCACCAGTCTATATACACAGCACACACACTATATAACCAGTGACTTCCCCTGCACCAGTCTATATACACAGCACACACACTATATAACCAGTGACTTCCCCTGCACCAGTCTATATACACAGCACACACACTATATAACCAGTGACTTCCCCTGCACCAGTCTATATACACAGCACACACACTATATAACCAGTGACTTCCCCTGCACCAGTCTATATACACAGCACACACACTATATAACCAGTGACTTCCCCTGCACCAGTCTATATACACAGCACACACACTATATACCCAGTGACTTCCCCTGCACCAGTCTATATACACAGCACACACACTATATACCCAGTGACTTCCCCTGTACCAGTCTATATACACAGCACACACACTATATAACCTGTGACTTCCCCTGCACCAGTCTATATACACAGCACACACACTATATAACCAGTGACTTCCCCTGCACCAGTCTATATACACTGC
Organism: Anomaloglossus baeobatrachus; assembly: GCF_048569485.1. Taxonomy (NCBI): domain Eukaryota; kingdom Metazoa; phylum Chordata; class Amphibia; order Anura; family Aromobatidae; genus Anomaloglossus; species Anomaloglossus baeobatrachus. Next base: position 480,784,235 of record NC_134353.1, on the reverse strand, counting down.
ACACACTATATACCCAGTGACTTCCCCTGTACCAGTCTATATACACAGCACAGTACAGAAGCAGTGTCTGTATACACAGCACACACACTATATACCCAGTGACTTCCCCTGCACCAGTCTATATACACAGCACACACACTATATAACCAGTGACTTCCCCTGCACCAGTCTATATACACAGCGCACACACTATATACCCAGTGACTTCCCCTGCACCAGTCTATATACACAGCGCACACACTATATAACCAGTGACTTCCCCTGCACCAGTCTATATACACAGCACACACTATATAACCAGTGACTTCCCCTGCACCAGTCTATATACACAGCACACACTATATAACCAGTGACTTCCCCTGCACCAGTCTATATACACAGCACACACACTATATAACCAGTGACTTCCCCTGCACCAGTCTATATACACAGCACACACACTATATAACCAGTGACTTCCCCTGCACCAGTCTATATACACAGCACACACACTATATACCCAGTGACTTCCCCTGCACCAGTCTATATACACAGCACACACACTATATACCCAGTGACTTCCCCTGCACCAGTCTATATACACAGCACACACACTATATAACCAGTGACTTCCCCTGCACCAGTCTATATACACAGCATACACACTATATACCCAGTGACTTCCCCTGTACCAGTCTATATACACAGCACACACACTATATAACCTGTGACTTCCCCTGTACCAGTCTATATACACAGCACACACACTATATAACCTGTGACTTCCCCTGTACCAGTCTATATACACAGCACACACACTATATAACCAGTGACTTCCCCTGCACCAGTCTATATACACAGCACACACACTATATAACCAGTGACTTCCCCTGTACCAGTCTATATACACAGCACACACACTATATAACCTGTGACTTCCCCTGTACCAGTCTATATACACAGCACACACACTATATAACCTGTGACTTCCCCTGTACCAGTCTATATACACAGCACACACACTATATAACCAGTGACTTCCCCTGCACCAGTCTATATACACAGCACACACACTATATAACCAGTGACTTCCCCTGCACCAGTCTATATACACAGCACACACACTATATAACCAGTGACTTCCCCTGTACCAGTCTATATACACAGCACACACACTATATACCCAGTGACTTCCCCTGTACCAGTCTATATACACAGCACACACACTATATACCCAGTGACTTCCCCTGTACCAGTCTATATACACAGCACACACACTATATACCCAGTGACTTCCCCTGTACCAGTCTATATACACAGCACACACACTATATACCCAGTGACTTCCCCTGTACCAGTCTATATACACAGCACACACACTATATAACCAGTGACTTCCCCTGCACCTGTCTATATACACAGCACACACACTATATACCCAGTGACTTCCCCTGTACCAGTCTATATACACAGCACACACACTATATAACCAGTGACTTCCCCTGCACCTGTCTATATACACAGCACACACACTATATACCCAGTGACTTCCCCTGCACCAGTCTATATACACAGCACACACTATATAACCAGTGACTTCCCCTGCACCAGTCTATATACACTGCACACACTATATACCCAGTGACTTCCCCTGTACCAGTCTATATACACAGCACAGAAGCAGTGTCTGTATACACAGCACACACACTATATACCCAGTGACTTCCCCTGCACCAGTCTATATACACAGCACACACTATATAACCAGTGACTTCTCCTGCACCAGTCTATATACACAGCACACACACTATATAACCATTGACTTCCCCTGCAACAGTCTATATACACAGCACACACACTATATACCCAGTGACTTGCCCTGTACCAGTCTATATACACAGCACACACACACTATATAACCAGTGACTTCCCCTGCACCAGTCTATATACACAGCACACATACTATATAACCAGTCTATATACACAGCACACACACTATATAACAAGTGACTTCCCTTGCACCAGTCTATATACACAGCACACACACTATATAACCATGACTTCCCCTGCACCAGTCTATATACACAGCGCACACACTATATAACCAGTGACTTCCTCTGCACCAGTCTATATATACACAGCACACACACTATATAACCAGTGACTTCCCCTGCACCAGTCTATATACACAGCACACACACTATATAACCAGTGACTTCCCCTGTACCAGTCTATATACACAGCGCACACACTATATAATCAGTGACTTCCCCTGCTCCAGTCTATATACACAGCACACACTATATAACCAGTGACTCCCCCTGCACCAGTCTATATACACAGCACACACACTATATAACCAGTGACTTGCCCTGTACCAGTCTATATACACAACACACACACACTATATAACCAGTCTATATACACAGCACACACACTATATACCCAGTGACTTCCCCTGCACCTGTCTATATACACAGCACACACTATATAACCAGTGACTCCCCCTGCACCAGTCTATATACACAGCACACACACTATATAACCAGTGACTTCCCCTGCACCAGTCTATATACACAGCACACACACTATATAACCAGTGACTTCCCCTGTACCAGTCTATATACACAGCACACACACTATATAACCAGTAACTTCCCCTGCACCAGTCTATATACACAGCACACACACTATATAACCAGTGACTTTCTCTGTAGCAGTCTATATACACAGCACACACACTATATAACCAGTAACTTCCCCTGCACCAGTCTATATACACAGCACACACACTATATAACCAGTGACTTTCTCTGTAGCAGTCTATATACACAGCACACACAATATATACCCAGTGACTTCCTCTGCACCAGTCTATATACACAGCACACACACACTATATAACCAGTGACTTCCCCTGCACCAGTCTATATACACAGCACACACACTATATAACCAGTAACTTCCCCTGCACCAGTCTATATACACAGCACACACACTATATAACCAGTGACTTCCCCTGTACCAGTCTATATACACAGCGCACACACTATATAACCAGTGACTTCCCCTGCTCCAGTCTATATACACAGCACACACTATATAACCAGTGACTCCCCCTGCACCAGTCTATATACACAGCACACACACTATATACCCAGTGACTTCCCCTGCACCAGTCTATATACACAGCACACACACTATATAACCAGTGACTTCCCCTGCACCAGTCTATATACACAGCACACACTATATAACCAGTGACTCCCCCTGCACCAGTCTATATACACAGCACACACACTATATACCCAGTGACTCCCCCTGCACCAGTCTATATACACAGCACACACACTATATAACCAGTGACTTCCCCTGCACCAGTCTATATACACAGCACACACTATATAACCAGTGACTTGCCCTGTACCAGTCTATATACACAGCACACACTATATAACCAGTGACTTGCCCTGTACCAGTCTATATACACAACACACACACTATATAACCAGTCTATATACACAGCACACACACTATATACCCAGTGACTTCCCCTGCACCTGTCTATATACACAGCACACACTATATAACCAGTGACTCCCCCTGCACCAGTCTATATACACAGCACACACACTATATACCCAGTGACTTCCCCTGCACCAGTCTATATACACAGCACACACACTATATAACCAGTGACTCCCCCTGCACCAGTCTATATACACACTATATACCCAGTGACTTCCCCTGCACCAGTCTATATACACAGCACACACACTATATAACCAGTCTATATACACAGCACAAACACTATATAACCAGTGACTTCCCCTGCACCAGTCTATATACACCGCATACACACTATATAACCAGTGACTTCCCCTGCACCAGTCTATATACACAGCACACACACTATATACCCAGTGACTTCCCCTGCACCAGTCTATATACACCGCATACACACTATATAACCAGTGACTTCCCCTGCACCAGTCTATATACACAGCACACACACTATATACCCAGTGACTTCCCCTGCACCAGTCTATATACACAGCACACACACTATATAACCAGTGACTTCCCCTGCACCAGTCTATATACACCGCATACACACTATATAACCAGTGACTTGCCCTGCACCAGTCTATATACACAGCACACACACTATATACCCAGTGACTTCCCCTGCACCAGTCTATATACACAGCACACACACTATATAACAAGTGACTTCCCTTGCACCAGTCTATATACACAGCACACACACTATATAACCAGTGACTTCCCCTGCACCAGTCTATATACACCGCATACACACTATATAACCAGTGACTTCCCCTGCACCAGTCTATATACACAGCACACACACTACATACCCAGTGACTTCCCCTGCACCAGTCTATATACACAGCACACACACTATATAAACCAGTGACTTCCCCTGCACCAGTCTATATACACAGCACACACACTATATAACCAGTGACTCCCCCTGCACCAGTCTATATACACAGCACACACACTATATAACCAGTGACTTCCCCTGCACCAGTCTATATACACAGCACACACTATATAACCAGTGACTCCCCCTGCACCAGTCTATATACACAGCACACACACTATATACCCAGTGACTTCCCCTGCACCAGTCTATATACACAGCACACACTATATAACCAGTGACTTGCCCTGTACCAGTCTATATACAAAGCACACACACTATATAACCAGTGACTTGCCCTGTACCAGTCTATATACACAGCACACACTATATAACCAGTGACTTCTCCTGCACCAGTCTATATACACAGCACACACTATATAACCAGTGACTCCCCCTGCACCAGTCTATATACACAGCACACACACTATATACCCAGTGACTTCCCCTGCACCAGTCTATATACACAGCACACACTATATAACCAGTGACTTGCCCTGTACCAGTCTATATACACAGCACACACACACACTATATAACCAGTGACTTCCTCTGTAGCAGTCTATATACACAGCACACACACTATATAACCAGTCTATATACACAGCACACACACTATATAACCAGTGACTTCCCCTGCACCAGTCTATATACACCGCATACACACTATATAACCAGTGACTTCCCCTGCACCAGTCTATATACACAGCACACACACACTATATAACCAGTGACTTTCTCTGTAGCAGTCTATATACACAGCACACACACTATATAACCAGTGACTTCCTCTGCACCAGTCTATATACACAGCACACACACTATATAACCAGTGACTTGCCCTGTACCAGTCTATATACACAACACACACACTATATAACCAGTCTATATACACAGCACACACACTATATAGCCAGTGACTTCCCCTGTACCAGTCTATATACACAGCACACACACTATATACCCAGTGACTTCCCCTGCACCAGTCTATATACACAGCACACACTATATAACCAGTGACTTCCCTTGCACCAGTCTATATACACAGCACACACACTATATACCCAGTGACTTCCCCTGCACCAGTCTATATACACAGCACACACACTATATAACCAGTGACTTTCTCTGTAGCAGTCTATATACACAGCACACACACTATATAACCAGTGACTTCCTCTGCACCAGTCTATATACACAGCACACACACTATATAACCAGTGACTTGCCCTGTACCAGTCTATATACACAACACACACACTATATAACCAGTCTATATACACAGCACACACACTATATAGCCAGTGACTTCCCCTGTACCAGTCTATATACACAGCACACACACTATGTACCCAGTGACTTCCCCTGCACCTGTCTATATACACAGCACACACTATATAACCAGTGACTCCCCCTGCACCAGTCTATATACACAGCACACACACTATATACCCAGTGACTTCCCCTGCACCAGTCTATATACACAGCACACACTATATAACCAGTGACTTCTCCTGCACCAGTCTATATACACAGCACACACACTATATAACCAGTGACTTCCTCTGTAGCAGTCTATATACACAGCACACACACTATATAACTAGTGACTTCCCCTGTACCAGTCTATATACACAGCACACACTATATAACCAGTGACTTCCCCTGCACCAGTCTATATACACAGCACACACACTATATACCCAGTGACTTCCCCTGCACCAGTCTATATACACAGCACACACACTATATAACCAGTGACTTGCCCTGTACCAGTCTATATACACAGCACACACACTATATAACCAGTGACTCCCCCTGCACCAGTCTATATACACAGCACACACACTATATAACCAGTGACTTGCCCTGTACCAGTCTATATACAAAGCACACACACTATATAACCAGTGACTTCCCCTGCACCAGTCTATATACACAGCACACACTATATAACCAGTCTATATACACAGCACACACTATATAACCAGTGACTCCCCCTGCACCAGTCTATATACACAGCACACACACTATATAACCAGTGACTTCCCCTGCACCAGTCTATATACACAGCGCACACACTATATAACCAGTGACTTCCCCTGCACCAGTCTATATACACAGCACACACTATATAACCAGTGACTTGCCCTGTACCAGTCTATATACACAGCACACACACACACTATATAACCAGTGACTTCCCCTGCACCAGTCTATATACACAGCACACACACACTATATAACCAGTGACTTCCCTGCACCAGTCTATATACACAGCACACACACTATATAACCAGTGACTTCCCCTGCACCAGTCTATATACACAGCACACACACTATATAACCAGTCTATATACACAGCACACACACTATATAACCAGTGACTTCCCCTGCACCAGTCTATATACACAGCACACACACTATATAACAAGTGACTTCCCCTGCACCAGTCTATATACACAACACACACTATATAACCAGTGACTTCCCCTGCACCAGTCTATATACACAGCACACACACTATATAACCAGTGACTTCCTCTGTAGCAGTCTATATACACAGCACACACACTATATAACCAGTGACTTCCTCTGTAGCAGTCTATATACACAGCACACACACTATATAACCAGTGACTTCCCCTGCACCAGTCTATATACACCGCATACACACTATATAACCAGTGACTTCCCCTGCACCAGTCTATATACACAGCACACACACTATATAACCAGTGACTTCCCCTGCACCAGTCTATATACACAGCACACACACTATATACCCAGTGACTTCCCCTGCACCAGTCTATATACACAGCACACACACTATATAACCAGTGACTTCCCCTGCACCAGTCTATATACACAGCACACACACTATATAACCAGTGACTCCCCCTGCACCAGTCTATATACACAGCACACACACTATATACCCAGTGACTTCCCCTGCACCAGTCTATATACACAGCACACACACTATATAACCAGTGACTTCCCCTGCACCAGTCTATATACAAAGCACACACACTATATAACCAGTGACTTGCCCTGTACCAGTCTATATACAAAGCACACACACTATATAACCAGTGACTTCCCCTGCACCAGTCTATATACACAGCACACACTATATAACCAGTCTATATACACAGCACACACTATATAACCAGTGACTCCCCCTGCACCAGTCTATATACACAGCACACACTATATAACCAGTGACTCCCCCTGCACCAGTCTATATACACAGCACACACACTATATACCCAGTGACTTCCCCTGCACCAGTCTATATACACAGCACACACTATATAACCAGTGACTTGCCCTGTACCAGTCTATATACACAGCACACACACTATATAACCAGTCTATATACACAGCACACACACTATATAACCAGTGACTTCCCCTGCACCAGTCTATATACACAGCACACACACTATATAACAAGTGACTTCCCTTGCACCAGTCTATATACACAGCACACACACTATATAACCAGTGACTTCCCCTGCACCAGTCTATATACACCGCATACACACTATATAACCAGTGACTTCCCCTGCACAAGTCTATATACACAGCACACACACTATATAACCAGTGACTTCCCCTGCACCAGTCTATATACACAGCACACACACGATATAACCAGTCTATATACACAGCACACACACTATATAACCAGTGACTTCCCCTGCACCAGTCTATATACACAGCACACACACTATATAACCAGTGACTTCCCCTGCACCAGTCTATATACACCGCATACACACTATATAACCAGTGACTTCCCCTGCACCAGTCTATATACACAGCACACACTATATAACCAGTGACTTCCCCTGCACCAGTCTATATACACAGCACACACACTATATAACCAGTGACTTCCTCTGTAGCAGTCAATATACACAGCACACACACTATATAACCAGTGAATTCCCCTGCACCAGTCTATATACACAGCACACACACTATATAACCAGTGACTTCCCCTGCACCAGTCTATATACACAGCACACACACTATATAACCAGTGAATTCCCCTGCACCAGTCTATATACACAGCACACACACTATATAACCAGTGAATTCCCCTGCACCAGTCTATATACACAGCACACACACTATATAACCAGTGACTTCCCCTGCACCAGTCTATATACACAGCACACACACTATATACCCAGTGACTTCCCCGGCACCAGTCTATATACACAGCATACACACTATATAACCAGTGACTTCCCCTGCACCAGTCTATATACACAGCACACACACTATATAACCAGTGACTTCCCCTGCACCAGTCTATATACACAGCACACACACACTATATAACCAGTCTATATACACAGCGCACACACTATATAACCAGTCTATATACACAGCGCACACACTATATAACCAGTCTATATACACAGCACACACACTATATAACCAGTGACTTCCCCTGCACCAGTCTATATACACAGCACACACACTATATAACCAGTGACTTCCTCTGTAGCAGTCAATATACACAGCACACACACTATATAACCATATGACTTCCCCTGCACCAGTCTATATACACAGCACACACACACTATATAACCAGTGACTTCCCCTGCACCAGTCTATATACACAGCACACACACTATATAACCAGTGACTTCCCCAGCACCAGTCTATATACACAGCACACACACTATATAACCAGTGACTTCCCCTGTACCAGTCGATATACACAGCACACACACACTATATACCCAGTGACTTCCCCTGTACCAGTCTATATACACAGCACACACACTATATAACCAGTGACTTCCCCTGCACCAGTCTATATACACAGCGCACACACACTATATAACCAGTGACTTCCCCTGCACCAGTCTATATACACAGCACACACCCTATATAACAAGTGACTTCCCCTGCACCAGTCTATATACACAGCACACACTATATAACCAGTGACTTCCCCTGTACCAGTCTATATACACAGCACACACTATATAACCAGTGACTTCCCCTGCACCAGTCTATATACACAGCACACACCCTATATAACAAGTGACTTCCCCTGCACCAGTCTATATACACAGCACACACTATATAACCAGTGACTTCCCCTGTACCAGTCTATATACACAGCACACACACTATATAACCAGTGACTTCCCCTGCACCAGTCTATATACACAGCACACACACTATATAACCATATGACTTCCCCTGCACCAGTCTATATACACAGCACACACACTATATAACCAGTGACTTCCCCTGCACCAGTCTATATACACAGCACACACACTATATACCCAGTGACTTCCCCTGCACCAGTCTATATACACAGCACACACACTATATACCCAGTGACTTCCTCTGTAGCAGTCTATATACACAGCACACACACTATATAACCAGTGACATCCCCTGCACCAGTCTATATACACAGCACACACTATATAACCAGTGACTTCCCCCTGCACCTGTCTATATACACAGCACACACACTATATAACCAGTGACTTCCCCTGCACCAGTCTATATACACAGCACACACACTATATAACCAGTGACTTCCTCTGTACCAGTCTATATACACAGCACACACACTATATACCCAGTGACTTCCCCTGCACCAGTCTATATACACAGCACAATCACTATATAACCAGTGACTTCCCCTGCACCAGTCTATATACACAGCACACACACTATATAACCAGTGACTTCCCCTGTACCAGTCTATATACACAGCACACACACTATATAACCAGTGACTTACTCTGCAGCAGTCTATACACACAGCACACACACTATATAACCAGTCTATATACACAGCACACACACTATATACCCAGTGACTCCCCCTGTACCAGTCTATATACACAGCACACACTATATAACCAGTGACTTCCTCTGTAGCAGTCTATATACACAGCACACACACTATATAACCAGTGACTTCCCCTGTACCAGTCTATATACACAGCACACACTATATAACCAGTGACTTCCCCTGCACCAGTCTATATACACAGCACACACACTATATAACCAGTGACTTCCCCTGCACCAGTCTATATACACAGCACACACACTATATAACCAGTGACTTCCCCTGCACCTGTCTATATACACAGCACACACACTATATACCCAGTGACTTCCTCTGTAGCAGTCTATATACACAGCGCACACACTATATAACCAGTGACATCCCCTGCACCAGTCTATATACACAGCACACACTATATAACCAGTGACTTCCCCCTGCACCAGTCTATATACACAGCACACACACTATATAACCTGTGACTTCCCCTGTACCAGTCTATATACACAGCACACACACTATATAACCAGTCTATATACACAGCACACACACTATATAACTAGTGACTTCCCCTGCACCAGTCTATATACACAGCACACACACTATATAACCTGTGACTTCCCCTGTACCAGTCTATATACACAGCACACACACTATATAACCAGTCTATATACACAGCACACACACTATATAACCAGTGACTTTCCCTGTACAAGTCTATATACACAGCACACACACTATATAACCAGTGACTTTCCCTGTACCAGTCTATATACACAGCACACACACTATATAACCAGTGACTTCCTCTGTAGCAGTCTATATACACAGCGCACACACTATATAACCAGTGACTTCCCCTGCACCAGTCTATATACACAGCACAATCACTATATAACCAGTGACTTCCCCTGTACCAGTCTATATACACAGCACACACACTATATAACCAGTGACTTCCCCTGTACCAGTCTATATACACTGCACACACACTATATAACCAGTGACTTCCCCTGCACCAGTCTATATACACAGCACACACACTATAGAACCAGTGACTTCCCCTGTACCAGTCTATATACACAGCACACACACTATATAACCAGTCTATATACACAGCACACACACTATATAACCAGTGACTTCCCCTGCACAAGTCTATATACACAGCACACACACTATAAAACCAGTGACTTCCTCTGTAGCAGTCTATATACACAGCACACACACTATATAACCAGTCTATATACACAGCGCACACACTATATAACCAGTCTATATACACAGCGCACACACTATATAACCAGTGACTTCCCCTGCACCAGTCTATATACACAGCACACACACTATATAACCAGTGACTTCCCCTGCACCAGTCTATATACACAGCACACACACTATATAACCAGTGACTTCCCCTGCACCAGTCTATATACACAGCACACACACTATATAACCAGTGACTTCCCCTGTACCAGTCTATATACACAGCACACACACTATATAACCAGTGACTTCCCCTGCACCAGTCTATATACACAGCATACACACTATATACCCAGTGACTTCCCCTGCACCAGTCTATATACACAGCACACACTATATAACCAGTGACTTCCCCTGCACCAGTCTATATACACAGCACACACACTATATAACCAGTCTATATACACAGCACACACACTATATAACCAGTGACTTCCCCTGCACCAGTCTATATACACAGCACACACACTATATAACCAGTGACTTCCCCTGCACCTGTCTATATACACAGCACACACACTATATAACCAGTGACTTCCCCTGCACCAGTCTATATACACAGCACACACACTATATAACCAGTGACTTCCCCTGTACCAGTCTATATACACAGCACAAACACTATATAACCAGTGACTTCCCCTGCACCTGTCTATATACACAGCACACACACTATATAACCAGTGACTTCCCCTGCACCAGTCTATATACACAGCACACACACTATATACCCAGTGACTTCCCCTGCACCAGTCTATATACACAGCACACACACTATATAACCAGTGACTTCCCCTGCACCAGTCTATATACACAGCACACACACTATATACCCAGTGACTTCCCCTGTACCAGTCTATATACACAGCACACACACTATATACCCAGTGACTTCCCCTGTACCAGTCTATATACACAGCACACACACTATATACCCAGTGACTTCCCCTGTACCAGTCTATATACACAGCACACACACTATATAACCAGTGACTTCCCCTGCACCTGTCTATATACACAGCACACACACTATATAACCAGTGACTTCCCCTGCACCAGTCTATATACACAGCACACACACTATATACCCAGTGACTTCCCCTGTACCAGTCTATATACACAGCACACACACTATATAACCAGTGACTTCCCCTGCACCTGTCTATATACACAGCACACACACTATATAACCAGTGACTTCCCCTGCACCAGTCTATATACACAGCACACACACTATATAACCAGTGACTTCCCCTGCACCAGTCTATATACACAGCACACACACTATATAACCAGTGACTTCCCCTGCACCAGTCTATATACACAGCACACACACTATATACCCAGTGACTTCCCCTGTACCAGTCTATATACACAGCACACACACTATATACCCAGTGACTTCCCCTGTACCAGTCTATATACACAGCACACACACTATATAACCAGTGACTTCCCCTGCACCTGTCTATATACACTGCACACACACTATATAACCAGTGACTTCCCCTGCACCAGTCTATATACACAGCACACACACACACACACACACACACACACACACACTATATAACCAGTGACTTCCCCTGTACCAGTCTATATACACAGCACACACACTATATAACCAGTGACTTCCCCTGTACCAGTCTATATACACAGCACACACACTATATAACCTGTGACTTCCCCTGTACCAGTCTATATACACGGCACACACTATATAACCAGTGACTTCCCCTGCACCAGTCTATATACACAGCACACACACTATATACCCAGTGACTTCCCCTGTACCAGTCTATATACACAGCACACACACTATATAACCAGTGACTTCCCCTGCACCAGTCTATATACACAGCACACACACTATATAACCAGTGACTTCCCCTGCACCAGTCTATATACACAGCACACACTATATAACCAGTGACTTCCCCTGCACCAGTCTATATACACAGCACACACACTATATAACCAGTGACTTCCCCTGCACCAGTCTATATACACAGCACACACACTATATACCCAGTGACTTCCCCTGTACCAGTCTATATACACAGCACACACACACACACACACACACACTATATAACCAGTGACTTCCCCTGCACCAGTCTATATACACAGCACACACTATATAACCAGTGACTTCCCCTGTACCAGTCTATATACACAGCACACACACACACACTATATAACCAGTGACTTCCCCTGCACCAGTCTATATACACAGCACACACTATATAACCAGTGACTTCCCCTGCACCAGTCTATATACACACACACACACTATATAACCAGTGACTTCCCCTGTACCAGTCTATATACACAGCACACACACTATATAACCAGTGACTTCCCCTGCACCAGTCTATATACACAGCACACACTATATAACCAGTGACTTCCCCTGTACCAGTCTATATACACAGCACACACACTATATAACCAGTGACTTCCCCTGTACCAGTCTATATACACAGCACACACACACACACACACACACACTATATACCCAGTGACTTCCCCTGCACCAGTCTATATACACAGCACACACACACTATATAACCAGTGACTTCCCCTGCACCAGTCTATATACACAGCACACACACTATATAACCAGTGACTTCCCCTGCACCAGTCTATATACACAGCACACACTATATAACCAGTGACTTCCCCTGCACCAGTCTATATACACAGCATACACACTATATAACCAGTGACTTCCCCTGTACCAGTCTATATACACAGCACACACACTATATAACCAGTGACTTCCCCTGCACCAGTCTATATACACAGCACACACACTATATAACCTGTGACTTCCCCTGTACCACTCTATATACACAGCGCACACACTATATAACCAGTGACGTCCCCTGCACCAGTCTATATACACAGCACACACACTATATAACCAGTGACTTCCCCTGCACCAGTCTATATACACAGCACACACACTATATAACCAGTGACTTCCCCTGTACCAGTCTATATACACAGCACACACACACTATATAACCAGTGACTTTCCCTGCACCAGTCTATAT
>NC_134353.1:480048264-480049439 GCF_048569485.1 Anomaloglossus baeobatrachus | reverse complement strand
TTTCCCCCTCTAGCTCTCTTGCCCAGAGTTCTGCGCAAGATCAGAATGGAGGGCTGTCGAGTCATCCTCATTGCATCGGACTGGCCCAGGCGAGCTTGGTATCCAGACCTGCTCCATCTGTCCGTAGAGATGCCGTGGCATCTCCCGGACCGTCCAGACCTACTCTCACAAGGTCCGTTCTTCCGCCTGAATTCTGCGGCTCTCAAATTGACGGCGTGGCTCTTGACTGCTTCTGGAGGACCTCAAGTCATCTCCACTATGACTCGGGCCCGTAAGTCTTCGTCCGCTAAGATCTATCACAGGACTTGGAAAATTTTCCTGTCATGGTGTCGCTCTACTGACCATCCTCCTTGACTATTCTCCTTGCCGACCCTTCTGTCTTTTCTACAGTCCAGTCTGCAGCTAGGACTGTCCCTCAACTCTCTCAAGGGACAAGTCTCAGCTCTGTCAGTACTGTTCCAGCGGCGTCTCGCTCGGCTGCCTCAGGTCCGCACCTTCATGCAGGGCGCGTCTCACATCATTCCGCCTTACCGGCGGCCCTTGGATCCCTGGGACCTTAATTTGGTTCTCACGGTTTTGCAGAAACCCGCCTTTGAGCCTCTTAGGGAGGTCTCTTTGCATCGTCTTTCTCAGAAAGTGGCTTTTCTGGTGGCCATAACTTCCCTCAGGAGAGTCTCTGATTTGGCCGCGCTCTCTTCGGAGTCACCTTTTTTAGTGTTTCATCAAGACAAGGTGGTTCTCCGTCCGACTCCGGACTTTCTTCCTAAGGTGGTCTCCCCTTTCCCCTTTCCACCTTAACCAGGACATTAACCTACCTTCCTTTTGTCCGGCTCCTGTTCATCGCTTTGAAAAAGCGCTGCCTACTCTGGATCTGGTGCGGGCGCTTCTATTAGGCGGTGCACTTCTCTTTTTGTGCTAACCACAGGTCGGCGCAAGGGTCTCTCTGCTTCTAAGCCGACCTTAGCCCGTTGGATCAGATCGACCATTTCGGACGCCTACCAGAGTTCTCAGGTGCCTCCCCCGCCGGGGATCAAGGCACATTCGACCAGAGCTGTTGGTGCCTCTTGGGCTTTCAGGCACCAGGCTACGGCTCAACAAGTCTGTCAGGCTGCCACTTGGACTAGAAAAAAAACAAAAAAAAAAAAAAAACAAAGAGAAAATTGCATGAAAAATAC
>NC_134353.1:479980764-480043264 GCF_048569485.1 Anomaloglossus baeobatrachus | reverse complement strand
TGCGTTTCGCCATTGGGGACGAACACCTTCAGTTTGTGGCACTGCCTTTCGGCCTGGCGACAGCCCCATGGGTCTTCACCAAGGTCATGGCATCCGTTGTGGCAGTCCTACACTCTCAGGGCCACTCGGTGATCCCGTACTTAGACGATCTTCTAGTCAAGGCACCCTCCCGGGTGGCTTGTCAACACAGAGGTTCGGGTGGATCATCAATTTCCCAAAGTCAAAATTGACTCCGACCCAATCACTGACTTACCTCGGGATGGAGTTTTATACTCTCTCAGCGATAGTCAAGCTACCGCTGGACAAACAGCGTTCGCTGCAAACAGGGGTGCAATCTCTCCTTCGGGCCCAGTCACACCCCTTGAGGCGCCTCATGCACTTCCTGGGGAAGATGGTGGCAGCAATGGAGGCAGTTCCCTTTGCGCAGTTTCATCTGCATCCACTTCAATGGGACATTCTCCGCAAATGGGACAAGAGGTCGACGTCCCTAGACAGGAACGTCTCTCTTTCTCTGGCAGCCAAGACCTCTCTTCAGTGGTGGCTTCTTCCCACTTCTCTGTCGAAGGGAAAATCTTTCCTCCCCCCATCCTGGGCTGTGGTCACGACGGACGCGAGTCTGTCAGGGTGGGGAGCGGTTTTTCTCCACCACAAGGCTCAGGGAACCTGGACTCCGACAGAGTCCTCCCTTCAGATCAATGTTCTGGAGATAAGGGCAGTGTATCTAGCCCTAAAGGCGTTCCATCGGTGGCTGGAGGGCAGGCAGATCCGCATACAGTCGGACAACGCCACGGCGGTCACGTACATCAACCACCAGGGCGGCACTCGCAGTCGTCAAGCCTTCCAAGAAGTTCGGCGGATTCTGCTGTGGGTGGAGGCCACAGCTTCCACCATCTCCGCGGTTCACATCCCGGGCGTAGAAAACTGGGAAGCAGACTTTCTCAGTCGCCAGAGCATGGACGCAGGGGAATGGTCTCTTCACCCGGACGTGTTTCAAGAGATCTGTTGCCGCTGGGGAACGCCGGACGTCGATCTCATGGCGTCTCGGCACAACAACAAAGTCCCGGCATTCATGGCACGGTCTCAGGATCACAGAGCTCTGGCGGCGAACGCCTTAGTTCAGGATTGGTCGCAGTTTCGACTGCCTTATGTATTCCCTCCTCTGGCAATGCTGCCCAGAGTGTTGCGCAAGATCAGGTCCGACTGCCGCCGCGCCATCCTCGTCGCTCCAGACTGGCCGAGGAGGTCGTGGTACCCGGACCTGTGGCACCTCACGGTGGGTCAACCGTGGGCGCTCCCAGACCGACCAGACTTGCTGTCTCAAGGGCCATTTTTCCATCTGAATTCTGCGGCCCTCAACCTGACTGTGTGGCCATTGACTCCTGGCTCCTAGCGTCCTCAGGGTTATCTCAAGAGGTCATTGTCACTATGAGACAGGCCAGGAAACCAACATCAGCCAAGATCTATCACAGAGCTTGGAGGATCTTCTTAGCCTGGTGCTCTGATAAGGGGTTTACCCCCTGGCCGTTTGCCTTACCCACGTTTCTTTTATTCCTTCAATCCGGAATGGACAAGGGTTTGTCTCTCGGCTCTCTCAAGGGACAAGTATCGGCGCTTTCCGTGTTTTTTCAAAAGCGTCTAGCCAGGCTTCCGCAGGTCCGCACGTTCCTGCCGGGAGTTTGCCACATAGTCCCACCTTACAAGCGGCCGCTGGAACCCTGGGATCTCAACAGGGTTCTACGGGCTCTTCAGAAACCACCTTTTGAGCCGCTGCGGGATGTCTCTCTATCACGTCTTTCGCAGAAGGTGGCATTTCTAGTGCCAGTTACATCACTCCGAAGAGTGTCAGAGCTTGCAGCGCTGTCATGCAAAGCCCCCTTCCTGGTATTTCACCAGGATAAGGTGGTTCTGCGTCCGGTCCCGGACTTTCTCCCTAAGGTGGTGTCCCCTTTTCATCTCAATCAGGATATCTCCTTACCTTCATTTTGCCCTCATCCAATTCACCAATGTGAAAAGGATTTGCATTTGTTAGATCTAGTGAGAGCACTCCGGATCTACGTGTCTCGCACGGCGCCACTGCGCCGTTCTGATGCGCTCTTTGTCCTTGTCGCTGGCCAGCATAAGGGGTCGCAGGCTTCCAAGTCAACCTTGGCTCGGTGGATCAAGGAACCGATTTTTGAAGCCTACCGTTCTTCTGGGCTTCCGATTCCTTCAGGGCTGAAAGCCCATTCTACCAGAGCCGTGGGTGCGTCCTGGGCATTGCGGCACCGGGCGACGGCTCAGCAGGTGTGTCAGGCAGCTACCTGGTCTAGTCTGCACACTTTCACGAAACACTATCAAGTGCATACCTATGCTTCGGCGGATGCCAGTCTAGGTAGGCGAGTCCTTCAGGCGGCGGTTGCCCACCTGTAAGAGGAGGGCCGTTGTCGGCTCTTTTTATCGGGGTATTCTTTTACCCACCCAGGGACTGCTTTTGGACGTCCCAATTGTCTGGGTCTCCCAATGGAGCGACAAAGAAGAAGGGAATTTTGTTTACTTACCGTAAATTCCTTTTCTTCTAGCTCCTATTGGGAGACCCAGCACCCGCCCCTGTTCCCTTCGGGCTGTTTGTTCTTTTGTGTACACATGTTGTTCATGTTGAATTGTTCTTTTGGTTCATGGTTTTCAGTTCTCCGAACATCCTTCGGATTGAATTTACCTTAGACCAATTTATAAGTTTCCTCCTTCCTGCTTTTGCACCAAAACTGAGGAGCCCGTGATGCACGGGGGGGTGTATAGGCAGAGGGGAGGGGTTACACTTTTTAAAGTGTAATACTTTGTGTGGCCTCCGGAGGCAGTAGCTATACACCCCAATTGTCTGGGTCTCCCAATAGGAGCTAGAAGAAAAGGAATTTACAGTAAGTAAACAAAATTCCCTTCTTTGTTTACTTACCGTAAATTCTTTTTCTTATAGTTCCGTAATGGGAGACCCAGCACCCTCCCTGTTGCCTGTTGGCACTTTTCTTGTTCCGCGTGTTATCACCGGCTGTTGTCGTGGACAGAGTTTCCGGTTGTTCCGGCTATTGCTTTGTTCTACTTGTGGGTGGCTATTCTCCTTCAGCTTTTGCACTAAACTGGCTGGGTCTGCTCACCAGGGGGTGTTTAAGCTCAGGGGGAGGAGCTACACTTTAAGTGTAGTACTTTGTGTGTCCTCCAGAGATAGAAACTAAACACCCATGGTCTGGGTCTCCCATTACGGAACTATAAGAAAAAGAATTTATGGTAAGTAAACAAAATTCTCTTTTTTATATCAAAAGGTTTGCAGTTTCCCAACTTTATCCCTAATGGGTCTTTAACCTGTTGTGATGTTTGCTTGCATTTTTCATAAGAAACACTAAATGTTAACCACAAACCCTATCCTGTTTTACAGATTAAAAGCAAAAGAGGAGGAGTGGAGGAAGCTCAGCAAGGGTTCAATAAGACATGGCGGGAACAATATGAGCGGGCATATCTTAAGTCTCTTGATCATCAGGCTGTGAACTTCAAGCAGAATGACACCAAGGCTCTGCGCTCAAAGAGTCTACTCAATGAAATTGAGAGTGTCTATGATGAGGTGAGGCTATAGAGCAATCATATATTTAACTATTCGCAAAACTAGCACGAACTGTAATGATACCGTAGGACTGTCTAATGTACAAGCTATAGTGTTTTTAAAGGTGGTAGTGCAGAAAACTGTAGGAAGGCAAGGATTTTTCTTCTTTGAGCAGAGGAAAAGTTTTCTCACCATTTGTTCTTAGAGGATGTCCCACAAGCAAAGTTAATTCTAATCAATACATCTTGGAGAAATAATTTCCACAATTGTGTATTTCTTTGTCGCTCCATTGGGAGACCCAGACAATTGGGTGTATAGCTTCTGCCTCCGGAGGCCACACAAAGTATTACACTTTAAAAAGTGTAACCCCTCCCCTCTGCCTATACACCCTCCCGTGCATCACGGGCTCCTCAGTTTTATGCTTTGTGTGGAAGGAGGCACACATCCACTCATGCTCCCATTTTAGTCAGCAGCAGCTGCTGATTTTATCGGTTGGAAGAAAAGAGGGCCCCCACAGGGCCCCCCGGCATGCTCCCTTCTCACCCCACTAAGTCGGCGGTGCTGTTAAGGTTGAGGTACCCATTGCGGGTACAGAGGCTGGAGCCACATGCCGTTTTCCTTCACCATCCCTAGAGGCTCTGGATGAAGTGGGATCCTAACCGGTCATCCATTCACTGGGACCGGGATCCCTCCGCAGCCCCTGTGGGAATCTGACGGACAGGAGTCTATTGTATCCTCAGGGACAAGGCCCTGCATCAAAAGGTACTCTGTGTCCCCATGGGGACGGTGCATGGAGCGCTGGTTTCTCAGACGCTGCAGCAGCTGCTGGTTTGTGAAGACCGGGACTTCCGCGCCGACTGCGCCTGTTTGTCGGCCGCGGTATTAAATCTAGTCCCCGGCTTCATCGCGGCCTAGTACATAACACCCGCCCCCGGGCCTGCCAGTCAGGGGTAAGGGCAGGACGGTCGACCTGACGTCGGCAGTGAGGGCTGGAGCATACTTTAGGTGTCCCCCCCCCCCCCCCCCCCCCTCACTGATCACTGTAGGGCGCAAGATTCCCGCACTTTAATAGTCGCCGCCCACGGCTCCCTCCTCCCCTGAGAGCTCCGGCAGCCATTTTTATACAACATTCTGCCGGTGGAGGATTTCAGGAACGAGCTCTGGGAGACCTAAGGCAGGGAATCTGGTGGACACACACTCCGCTTTGGGCGTTCGGTAGGCCACACCGGTCACCCGGTGCTGGTCCCCCTAGGGTGCCGGAGTATATGTATATGTATATATATATATATACATTCTCTGTCGGCCGGGTTGTTTGCTTTGGCTATATACCCTCACTGATCACTCTCCTGGGAGACAACAGCATGTCGTCCACAAAGTGCAAGGGCGCTAAAACAAAAGGTTTTTTTGCAACCTGTACCTCTTGTAGGGCTATGTTACCTGCGGGTTCCACCTACCCTCACTGTGAGCAATGCTCGACCCCTGTTGCACTTGCCCAGCCGGAGCCTCGGTCACTAGTGGGCCCCCTCGGCTCAGGCAGACCCTCCTGCTTCCCCTGTCCAGGCGGCAGGGACAGAGCTGACAGTTTTTGCTGAGAAACTCTCTGAGTCACTCTCACAATCCATGGCTCAGTCTATGGACAAATGGTCTGCCAAGATATTAGAAGCCTTGCAGTCCAGACCGGTCCTTACACAGGCCCCAGGCACTGTTGGATCATCGCCTCCAGGCCCCTCTCGGTCTGCGCCACAGCGTGCTCCCGGGGTGGCCCCTAGGTCTCATGTGGAGGACTCCTGCACGGACCACAGTCCCAGACCGGCTAAGCGGGCTCGCTGGGAATCTTCCCCGACTTCCTCACACTGCTCGGGGTCTCAGCTTGAGGACTCTCTGGAGGATGAGGCGGACGTCGCAGCTCAGGGCTCTGACCCTGACGTTGCTCTCAATCTTGATACACCTGAAGGGGACGCCATAGTAAATGACCTTATATCGTCCATCAACCAGGTGCTAGATCTCTCTCCCCCAGCTCCACCTATAGAGGAGTCGGCTTCGCAGCAGGAGAAACACCAGTTTAGGTTTCCCAAACGTACACTGAGTGCGTTTTTCGATCACTCCAACTTCAGAGATGCTGTCCAGAAGCACAGAGCTTTTCCGGACAAGTGCTTTACTAAGCGCCTTAATGACACACGTTACCCCTTCCACTCTGACGTAGTTAAGGGTTGGGCTCAGTGTCCCAAGGTGGATCCTCCAGTCTCCAGACTGGCAGCTAGATCTGTAGTATCAGTTGCAGATGGCTCATCGCTCAAGGATGCCACTGACAGGCAGATAGAGCTCCTGATGAAATCCATCTATGAAGCCACAGGTGCGTCCTTTGCCCCGGCCTTTGCAGCCGTGTGGGCACTCCAAGCTATCTCAGCTTGTTTGTCTGAGATTAATGCGGTGACACGTACCTCTGCTCTGCAAGTTGCGTCTTTGACTTCCCAGGCGTCGGCTTTTTCGTCCTACGCCATGAACGCCGTCCTGGACTCTGCTAGCCGTACAGCGGTGGCATCCGCTAATTCGGTGGCAGTCCGCAGAGCCATGTGGCTACGCGAATGGAAGGCAGACTCTGCTTCCAAGAAATTCTTAACCGGTTTGCCGGCGACCGTTTGTTTGGCGAACGATTGGATGAAATTATTAAGCAATCCAAGGGAAAGGACTCGTCCTTACCCCAGGCCAAACCGAAGAAACCTCAGCAACGAAAAATACAACAGAGGTTTCGGTCCTTTCGGTCCTCAGCCAAGTCCCAATCCTCCTCGTCAAACAGGCCAGAGAAGGTCCAGAGGAACTCTTTTGCGTGGCGGTCTAAGGCACGCCCCCAAAAAGCCGCCGGAGGCACTGCCTCCAAGGCGGCCTCCTCATGACTCTCGGCATCCCCTAGCCGCATCCTCGGTCGGTGGCAGGCTCTCCCGCTTTTGCGACGCCTGGTGGCCACATGTCCAAGACCGATGGGTGAGAGACATTCTGTCTCACGGTTACAGGATAGAGTTCAGCTCTCGTCCCCCGACTCGTTTCTTCAGAACATCTCCGCCCCCCGAGCGAGCCGAGGCACTTTTTCAGGCGGTGAACACTCTGAAGACAGAAGGAGTACTGATCCCTGTTCCTCTCCAGGAACATGGTCGTGGTTTTTACTCCAACTTGTTTGTGGTGCCAAAGAAGGACGGCTCATTCCGTCCCGTTCTGGACCTCAAACTGCTCAACAGACATGTGAGCACCAGACGGTTTCGGATGGAATCTCTCCGCTCTGTCATCGCTTCGATGTCACAAGGAGACTTCCTAGCATCGATCGACATCAAGGATGCTTATCTCCATGTGCCGATCGCACCCGAATATCAACGTTTTTTGCGTTTCGCCATCGGGGACGAACACCTTCAGTTCGTGGCATTGCCTTTCGGCCTGGCGACAGCCCCACGGGTGTTCACCAAGGTCATGGCATCTGTTGTGGCGGTCCTACACTCTCAGGGCCACTCGGTGATTCCCTACTTAGACGATCTTCTGGTCAGGGCACCCTCTCAGATGGCGTGTCAAAACAGCCTTTCTGTCGCTCTGGCGACTCTCCAGAAGTTCGGGTGGATCATCAACTTCCCAAAATCCAAGTTGACACCGACCCAATCACTAACGTACCTTGGGATGGAGTTTCATACTCAGTCAGCAGTAGTCATGCTACCGCTGGACAAGCAGCTTTCGCTGCAGGCAGGGGTGCAATCGCTTCTTCGGGGTCAGTCGCACCCCTTGAGGCGCCTCATGCACTTCCTGGGGAAGATGGTGGCAGCGATGGAGGCAGTGCCCTTCGCGCAATTCCATCTGCGGCCACTCCAGTGGGACATCCTCCGCAAATGGGACAGGAGGTCGACTTCACTCGACAGGAAAGTCTCTTTCCCTTGCAACCAAGACGTCACTTCAGTGGTGGCTCCTCCTCAACTCTCTATCGCAGGGAAAATCCTTTCTACCCCCAACCTGGGCTGTAGTCACGACGGACGCGAGGCCTGTCAGGGTGGGGGGGCGGTTTTTCTCCACCACAGGGCTCAGGGAACCTGGACTCCGATAGTCATCCCCTTCAGATCAATATTCTGGAGATAAGGGCAGTGTATCTAGCCCTATTGGCCTTTCATTGGTGGCTGGAGGGCAGGCAGATCCGGATCCAGTCGGACAACGCCACTGCCGTTGCATACATCAACCACCAAGGCGGCACTCGCAGTCGTCAAGCCTTCCAGGAAGTCCGACGAATTCTGCAGTGGGTGGAAGCCACAGCTTCCACCATTTCCGCAGTTCACATCCCGGACGTAGAAAACTGGGAAGCAGATTTTCTCAGCCGACAGGGCATGGACGCGGGGGAATGGTCTCTTCACCCAGACGTGTTTCGAGAGATCTGTCGCCGCTGGGGAACGCCGGACGTCGATCTCATGGCGTCACGGCACAACAACCAAGTCCCGGCATTCATGGCCCGGTCTCAAGATCACAGAGCTCTGGCGGCGGACGCATTAGTTCAGGATTGGTCGCAGTTTCGACTGCCCTATGTATTTCCTCCTCTGGCAATGCTGCCCAGAGTGCTGCGCAAGATCAGGTCAGACTGTCGTCGCGCCATTCTCGTCGCCCCAGATTGGCCGAGGCGGTCGTGGTACCCGGATCTGTGGCATCTCACGGTGGGTCAACCGTGGGCGCTCCCAGACCGCCCGGACTTGCTGTCTCAAGGGCCGTTTTTCCATCTGAATTCGGTGGCCCTCAACCTGACTGTGTGGCCATTGAGTCCTGGCTCCTAGCGTCCTCAGGGTTATCTCAAGATGTCTTCCTAAGATGGTATCTCCTTTTCATCTCAATCAGGATATCTCCTTACCTTCATTTTGCCCTCATCCAGTTCACCAATGTGAAAAGGATTTGCACTCGTTAGATCTGGTGAGAGCTCTCCGGCTCTACGTGTCTCGCACGGCGCCCCTGCGCCGTTCTGATGCGCTCTTTGTCCTTGTCGCTGGCCAGCGTAAGGGTTCGCAGGCTTCCAAGTCAACCTTGGCTCGGTGGATCAAGGAACCGATCCTTGAAGCCTACCTTTCTTCTGGGCTTCCGCTTCCTTTAGGGCTGAAAGCCCATTCTACCAGAGCCGTGGGTGCGTCCTGGGCATTGCAGCACCGGGCTACGGCTCAGCAGGTGTCTCAGGCAGCTACCTGGTCTAGTCTGCACACTTTCACGAAACACTATCAGGTGCATACCTATGCTTCGGCAGACGCCAGTCTAGGTAGGCGAGTCCTTCAGGCGGCGGTTGCCCACCTGTAAGAGGGGGCTGTTTCGGCTCTTTTTATCGAGGTATTCTTTTACCCACCCAGGGACTGCTTTTGGACGTCCCAATTGTCTGGGTCTCCCAATGGAGCGACAAAGAAGGGAATTTTGTTTACTTACCGTAAATTCCTTTTCTTCTAGCTCCTATTGGGAGACCCAGCACCCGCCCCTGTTCCCTTCGGGCTGTTTGTTCTTTTGTGTACACATGTTGTTCATGTTGAATTGTTCTTTTGGTTCATGGTTTTCAGTTCTCCGAACATCCTTCGGATTGAATTTACCTTAGACCAATTTATAAGTTTCCTCCTTCGTGCTTTTGCACCAAAACTGAGGAGCCCGTGATGCACGGGAGGGTGTATAGGCAGAGGGGAGGGGTTACACTTTTTAAAGTGTAATACTTTGTGTGGCCTCCGGAGGCAGAAGCTATACACCCAATTGTCTGGGTCTCCCAATAGGAGCTAGAAGAAAAGGAATTTATGGTAAGTAAACAAAATTCCCTTCTTTAAAAAAAAAAAAAAAAAATTACTGTGCTGAGAATTTTGTGTCCCTGCTATGAACTGTGTAATGGTCGTGTCTGACCGTACAGGGACATGGTGTAATCATACCACATCTCCTGTGCTGAGATCTTATATATGTGGCCCTGCTAAGTACTGTTTTATGCCAGTGTCTGACAGTACTGGAACATGGTCTGATCATACCACAACTCCTGTGCTGAGATAATCTTGTATATGTGTCCCTGCTATGTACTGTGTAATGGCTGTGTCTGACTGTACAGGGATCATACCACAGCTCCTGGGCAGCATGGGATCGCAACTAACTTTTTTTGAGGTAAAATGTTAACAATCAAACAGGGAAATGTTTTAAAAGAATCTGCTTTTATCCTATTTATTCTGTAATGTCTTTATACTCTGTGTTCTCCCCTGCCAGGATGGTCAGACACTGGCATAACACAGTACATAGCAGGGGCACATATATAAGATTATCTCAGCACAGGAGATGTGGTATGATCAGACCATGTCCCTGTACGGTCAGACACGGCCATTACACAGTACATAGCAGGGACACATATAAGATTATCTCAGCACAGGACCTTTTTTTTTTTTTTTTCCCTCTTTGCACATCCAGTTGTGGAAATGATTATTCCAAGCTCTCTCAATTGAAATGTACTTTAAAATTAACTCTGTTCGTGGGAAAACCCATTTTAGGGTCTTTAACTCAAACTTTCAGTAACATATCAGTAACATTTTTTTTTTTTTCTTTACCCCTGTCTTGTTAATGCTAATAGCATCAGGAGCAACAACCAGAAGGCAGGACGGCTACATCCAGTGGACCACATCTTATTTATACCTATGAGGACTGGCAAATATTAGAAGATGCAGCATCATTGATTAGTTACTATGTGAAAAGACAGCCAGCCATCCAGAAGGAGGATAAGGACACTATCCGCCAAGTTCTAAATCAGTTCATCCCTGAACTTTTTTTCTCTTCCTCTTCATCCTCTTCCACTTGTCAGTCTCTGTTCAGTTCTACACCCGATGATACTCCCGCAGAAACGACCGTGGAACCTTCTGTAACTGAACTTCCTGAACGTCGGAGGAAAGCTGCAAACCCTGAGGTGACCCCAGAACCCACTACGCCTACACGATCTCCACCAGAGCCCCCACCCAAGATGACAGAAGAGATGTACAGCTTGTTCTTTGCTAACAATAACTGGTATTTCTTCTATCGGTTGCACCACACACTTTGCTCTAGACTCTTGAGGATCTATCGCCAGGCACAGCTTCAGCTGCTGGAATATCGGACTGAAAAGGAGAGAGAAAAACTGCTGTGCGATGGCCGGAAAGAGAAGTCAAATGGGCCTGCCATGGAACTCAGGCTTAAGCAGCCCAGTGAGCATCCTATGTATTGATCTGATTGAAATTGCTGTTGCATATTATTTCTTTTTCATCATAAGATTAGAACTGTATTTTTATTTTTAGTATTTTTGTGTACACAGCCATGAGTTTTAATTCCCTTCTTTTACTTTAGGTGAGGTGGAGTTAGAAGAATATTATCCTGCATTCTTAGACATGGTGAGGAACCTTCTGGTTGGAAATCTAGATCCCACTCATTATGAAGATACACTTCGGGAGATGTTCACTATACATGCTTATATTGGCTTTACCATGGACAAACTCATTCAGAACATAACCCGACAGGTGACTCAATCTTTTATATGATATAGATTTAGGTTTGTTTGGTTTTTTTTTTGTTTTTTTTTTAGTAAATAAATTACATTTCCCTTATGTCTACCTTACATAAACACCATTTGTCAAAGGTCCTTTATTTTTCTTAGGATGTTAGAAGGTTTAAAAATAGAGCAACAATTTCTTATTTCTTTGTCGCTCCATTGGGAGACCCAGACAATTGGGTGTATAGCTTCTGCCTCCGGAGGCCACACAAAGTATTACACTTTAAAAAGTGTAACCCCTCCCCTCTGCCTATACACCCTCCCGTGCATCACAGGCTCCTCAGTTTTATGCTTTGTGTGGAAGGAGGCACACATCCACTCATGCTCCCATTTTAGTCAGCAGCAGCTGCTGATTTTATCGGTTGGAAGAAAAGAGGGCCCCCACAGGGCCCCCGGCATGCTCCCTTCTCACCCCACTAAGTCGGCGGTGCTGTTAAGGTTGAGGTACCCATTGCGGGTACAGAGGCTGGAGCCACATGCCGTTTTCCTTCACCAACCCTTAGAGGCTCTGGGAGAAGTGGGATCCTAACCGGTCATCCATCCACTGGGACCGGGCTCCCTCCGCAGCCCCTGTGGGAATCTGCCGGACAGGAGACTTTGTATCATCAGGGACAGGGCCCTGCATCTAAAGGTACTCTGTGTCCCCATGGGGACGGTGCATGGAGCGCTTGTTTCACAGACTCTGCAGCTGCTGCTGGTTTTGTGACGACCGGGACTTCCGCGCCGACCGCGCCTGTTTGTCGGCCGCGGTATTAAATTTAGTCCCCGGCTTCATGCGGCCTAGTACCATAACTCCCGCCCCCGGGCCTGCCAGTCAGGGGTAAGGGCGGGACGGTCGACCTAACGTCGACAGTGAGGGCTGGAGCATACTTTAGGTTTCCTCCCCCCCCCCTCACTGATCACTGTGGGGCACCAGATTCCCGCACTTTACTAGTCGCCGCCCACGGCTCCCTCCTCCCCTGAGAGCTCCGGCAGCCATTTTTACAACACACTCTGCCGGTGGAGGATTTCAGGAACGAGCTCTGCAGCTCTGGGAGACCCAAGGCAGGGAATCTGGTGGACACACACCGCTTTGGGCGGTCGGGAAGCCACACCGGTCACCCGGTGCTGGTCCCCCTAGGGTGCCGAAGTGTGTGTGTGTGTGTGTATATATATATATATATATATATATTCTCTGTTCGGCCGAGTTGTTTTGCTTTTGGCTATATACCCTCAGTGATCACTCTCCTAGGAGACAACAGCATGTCGTCCACAAGTAGCAAGGGCGCTAAGGCAAAGGGTTATTTTGCAACCTGTACCTCTTGTGCGGCTATGTTACCTGCAGGTTCCACCTACCCTCACTGTGAGCAATGCTCGGCCCCTGTTGCACTTGCTCAGCCGGAGCCTCGGGCACTAGTGGGACCCTCGGCTCAGGCAGACCCGCCTGCTTCCCCTGTCCAGGTGGCAGGGACAGAGTTTGCAGTTTTTGCTGAGAAACTCTGAGTCGCTTTCACAATCCATGGCTCAGTCTATGGACAAATGGTCTGCCAAGCTACTAGAAGCCTTGCAGTCCAGATCGGTCCTTACACAGGCCCTGGGCACTGTTGGATCATCGCCTCCAGGCCCCTCTCGGTCTGCGCCGCAGCGTGCTCCCGGGGTGGCCCCTAGGTCTCACGTGGAGGACTCCGGCACGGACCACAGTCCCAGACCGGCTAAGCGGGCTCGCTGGGAATCGTCCCCGACTTCCTCACGCTGCTCGGGGTCTCAGCATGAGGACTCTCTGGAGGATGAGGCGGACGTCGCAGCTCAGGGCTCTGACCCTGACGTTGCTCTCAATCTTGATACACCTGAAGGGGACGCCATAGTAAATGACCTTATAGCGTCCATCAACCAGGTGCTAGAGCTTTCTCCCCCAACTCCACCTATAGAGGAGTCGGCTTCGCAGCAGGAGAAACACCAGTTTAGGTTTCCCAAACGTACACGGAGTGCGTTTTTCGATCACTCTAACTTCAGAGATGCTGTCCAGAAGCACAGAGCATTTCCGGACAAGCGCTTTACTAAGCGCCTTAATGACACACGTTACCCCTTCCCCTCTGACGTAGTTAAGGGTTGGGCTCAATGTCCCAAGGTGGATCCTCCAGTCTCTAGACTGGCGGCTAGATCTGTAGTATCAGTTGCAGATGGCTCATCGCTCAAGGATGCCACTGACAGGCAGATAGAGCTCCTGGTGAAATCCATCTATGAAGCCACAGGCGCGTCTTTTGCCCCGGCCTTTGCAGCCGTGTGGGCACTCCAAGCTATCTCAGCTTGTCTGTCTGAGATTAATGCGGTCACACGTACCTCTGCTCCGCAAGTTGCGTCTTTGACTTCTCAGGCGTCGGCTTTTTCGTCCTACGCCATGAACGCCGTCCTGGACTCTGCTAGCCGTACAGCGGTAGCATCCGCTAATTCGGTGGCAGTCCGCAGGGCCATGTGGCTACGCGAATAAAAGGCAGACTCTGCTTCCAAGAAGTTCTTAACCGGTTTGCCGTTTTCTGGCGACCGATTGTTTGGCGAGCGATTGGATGAAATTATTAAGGAATCCAAGGGAAAGGACTCGTCCTTACAACCAGTCCAAACCGAAGAGACCTCAGCAACGGAAAATACAATCGAGGTTTCGGTCCTTTCGGCCCTCAGCCAAGTCCCAATCCTCGTCCAACAGGCCAGAGAAGGGCCAGAGGAACTCTTATGCGTGGCGGTCTAAGTCACGTCCCCAAAAAACCGCCGGAGGCACTGCCTCCAAGGCGGCCTCCTCATGACTTTCGGCCTCCCCAAACCGCATCCTCGGTCGGTGGCAGGCTCTCCCGTTTTTGCGACGCCTGGTGGCCACATGTCCAAGACCGATGGGTGAGAGACATTCTGTCTCACGGTTACAGGATAGAGTTCAGCTCTCGTCCTCCGACAGTCACTCTGGAGACTCTCCAGCGGTTCGGGTGGATCATCAACTTCCCAAAGTCCAAGTTGACACCGACCCAATCACTTACTTACCTCGGGATGGAGTTTCATACTCTCTCAGCGATAGTCAAGCTACCGCTGGACAAACAGCTTTCGCTGCAGACAGGGGTGCAATCTCTTCTTCAGGGCCAGTCACACCCCTTGAGGCGCCTCATGCACTTCCTGGGGAAGATGGTGGCAGCAATGGAGGCAGTCCCCTTCGCGCAGTTTCATCTGCGCCCACTCCAATGGGACATGCTCCGCAAATGGGACAGGAGGTCGATGTCCCTCGACAGGAACGTCTCTCTTTCCCTTGCAGCCAAAACCTCTCTTCAGTGGTGGCTTCTTCCCACTTCTCTGTCGCAGGGAAAATCCTTCCTGCCCCCATCCTGGGCTGTGGTCACGACGGACGCGAGTCTGTCAGGGTGGGGAGCGGTTTTTCTCCACCACAGGGCTCAGGGAACCTGGACTCCGACAGAGTCCTCCCTTCAGATCAATGTTCTGGAGATAAGGGCAGTGTATCTAGCCCTAAAGGCGTTCCATCTGTGGCTGGAGGGCAGGCAGATCCGCATACAGTCGGACAACGCCACGGCGGTCGCGTACATCAACCACCAGGGCGGCGGCACGCGCAGCCGTCAAGCCTTCCAGGAAGTCCGGCGGATTCTGCTGTGGGCGGAGGCCACAGCCTCCACCATCTCTGCAGTTCACATCCCGGGCATAGAAAACTGTGAAGCAGACTTTCTCAGTCGTCAGGGCATGGACGCGGGGGAATGGTCTCTTCACCCAGACGTGTTTCGAGAGATCTGTCGCCGCTGGGGAACGCCGGACGTCGATCTCATGGCGTCACGGCACAACAACAAAGTCCCGGCATTCATGGCACGGTCTCAAGATCACAGAGCTCTGGCGGAGGACGCATTAGTTCAGGATTGGTCGCAGTTTCGACTGCCTTATGTATTTCCTCCTCTGGCGATGCTGCCCAGAGTGCTGCGCAAAATCAGGTCCGACTGTCGTCGCGCCATTCTCGTCGCTCCAGATTGGCCGAGGCGGTCGTGGTACCCGGATCTGTGGCATCTCACGGTGGGTCAACCGTGGGCGCTCCCAGACCGCCCGGACTTGCTGTCTCAAGGGCCGTTTTTCCATCTGAATTCTGTGGCCCTCAACCTGACTGTGTGGCCATTGAGTCCTGGCTCCTAGCGTCCTCAGGGTTATCTCAAGATGTCATTGCCACCATGAGACAGGCCAGGAAACCAACGTCCGCCAAGATCTATCACAGGTCTTGGAGGATCTTCTTATCCTGGTGCTCTGATAATGGTTTTGCTCCCTGGCCTTTTGCCTTACCCACTTTTCTTTCATTCCTTCAATCCGGAATGGACAAGGGTTTGTCTCTCTGCTCTCTCAAGGGACAAGTATCGGCGCTATCCGTAATTTTTCAAAAGCGTCTAGCCAGGCTTCCGCAGGTCCGCACGTTCCTGCAGGGAGTTTGCCACATAGTCCCACCTTACAAGCGTCCGCTGGAACCCTGGGATCTTAACAGGGTGCTAACGGCTCTTCAGAAACCACCTTTCGAGGCGCTGCGGGATGTCTCTTTATCACGTCTTTCGCAGAAGGTGGCATTTCTAGTGGCAGTTACATCGCTCCGTAGAGTGTCGGAGCTGGCAGCGCTGTCATGCAAAGCCCCCTTCCTGGTTTTTCACCAGGATAAGGTGGTTCTGCGTCCTGTTCCGGAATTTCTCCCTAAGGTGGTATCTCCTTTTCATCTCAATCAGGATATCTCCTTACCTTCATTTTGCCCTAATCCAGTTCACCAATGTGAAAAGGATTTGCACTCATTAGATCTGGTGAGAGCACTCCGGTTCTACGTGTCTCGCACGGCGCCCCTGCGCCGTTCTGATGTGCTCTTTGTCCTTGTCGCTAGCCAGCGTAAGGGTTCACAGGCTTCCAAGTCAACCTTGGCTCGGTGGATCAAGGAACCGATTCTTGAAGCCTACCGTTCTTCTGGGCTTCCGCTTCCTTTGGGGCTGAAAGCCCATTCTACCAGAGCCGTGGGTGCGTCCTGGGCATTGCGGCACCGGGCTACGGCTCAGCAGGTGTGTCAGGCAGCTACCTGGTCTAGTCTGCACACTTTCACGAAACACTATCAAGTGCATACCTATGCTTCGGCAGACGCCAGTCTAGGTAGGCGAGTCCTTCAGGCGGCGGTTGCCCACCTGTAAGAGGGGGCCGTTTCGGCTCTTTTTTATTGAGGTATTCTTTTACCCACCCAGGGACTGCTTTTGGACGTCCCAATTGTCTGGGTCTCCCAATGGAGCGACAAAGAAGAAGGGAATTTTGTTTACTTACCGCAAATTCCTTTTCTTCTAGCTCCTATTGGGAGACCCAGCACCCGCCCCTGTTCCCTTCGGGCTGGTTGTTCTTTTGTGTACACATGTTGTTCATGTTGAATTGTTTCTTTTGGTTCATGGTTTTCAGTTCTCCGAACATCCTTCGGATTGAATTTACCTTAGACCAATTTATAAGTTTCCTCCAACCTGCTTTTGCACCAAAACTGAGGAGCCCGTGATGCACGGGAGGGTGTATAGGCAGAGGGGAGGGGTTACACTTTTTAAAGTGTAATACTTTGTGTGGCCTCCGGAGGCAGAAGCTATACACCCCAATTGTCTGGGTCTCCCAATAGGAGCTAGAAGAAAAGGAATTTACGGTAAGTAAACAAAATTCCCTTCTTCTTTGTCGCTCCATTGGGAGACCCAGACAATTGGGTGTATAGCTTCTGCCTCCGGAGGCCACACAAAATATTACACTTTAAAAAGTGTAACCCCTCCCCTCTGCCTATACACCCTCCCGTGGATCACGGGCTCCTCAGTTTTATGCTTTGTGTGGAAGGAGGCACACATCCACTCATGCATTCTCATATTAGTTATGTCGGTTGGAAGAAAAGAGGGCCCCCACGGGGCCCCCGGCATGTTCCCTTCTCACCCCACTATGTCGGCGGTGTTGTTAAGGTTGAGGTACCCATTGCGGGTACAAAGGCCGGAGCCTCATGCCGTCTCCTTCACCATCCCTTAGCGGCTCTGGGAGAAGTGGGATCCTGAACGGTCAGCCATTTGCTGGGGCCGTGCTCCCTCCGCAGCCCCTGTGGGAATCTGCCGGACCAGAGTCTATTCAACCTCAGGGACCGGGCCCTGCAACTCTAAGGTACTCTGTGTCCCCATTGGGGAATATGCAGGAGCGCACCTTCCTCCCGGACGCTGCGGCAGCTGCTGCATTGAGAAGACCGGCGGACTTCCGCGCCGACCGTGCCTGCTTGTCGGGCGCGGTCTCAAATTTGGTCCCCGGCTTCATCGCGGCCTAGTCGCAAAAATCCCGCCCCCGGCCTGCCTGTCAGGGGTAAGGGCGGGACTGCCGACCTGACGTCTGATGTGAGGGCTGGAGCATCCTGTATGTTTCCTCCCCCCTCACTGATCACTGTGGGGACCCCAGATTCCCGCACTTTCCTGGCGCCGCCCAAGACTCCACTCCTCCCCTGAGATCTCCGGCAGCCATTTTTTGGGCATTCTGCCGGGGAGGATTCTCAGGAACAGCTCTGCAGATCCAGGGGACCTAAAGCTTGGGAATCTGGAGGCACACACTCCGCTTGCTTACCGACCGCTAACCACACCGGTCACCCGGTGCTGGTCCCCCCTAGGGTGCCGGAATAGATACGTATTTATATATATATTTCTGTTCGGTCGGGCTTTATACCCTGTTTTTGCCCATATACCCTCAGTGATCATTCTCCTAGGAGACAACAGCATGTCGTCCACAAGGAGCAAAGCTGTTAAGGCACAGGGGTTTTTTGCGGCCTGTACCTCTTGTGGGGCTATGTTACCTGCGGGTTCCACCTACCCTCACTGTGAGCAATGCTCGACCCCTGTTTCACTTGCTCAGCCGGAGCCTCGGTCACTAGTGGACCCCTCGGCTCATTTAGACCCCCCTGCTCCCCCTGTCAAAGCGGCAGGGACAGAGTTCTCGTTTGCTGAGAAACTCTCTGAGTCACTTTCACAATCCATGGCTCAGTCTATGGACAAATGGTCTGCCAAGCTGCTAGAAGCTTTGCAGTCCAGACCGGTCCTTACACAGGCCCCGGCCCCTGTTGGATCGTCACCTCCAGGCCCCTCTCTGTCTGAGCCGCAGCGCGCTCCCAGGTTGGGTCCTAGGTCCCACGCGGAGGACTCCTGCCAGGACCACAGTCCTAGACAGGCTAAGCGGGCTCGCTGGGAATCTTCCCCGACTTCTTCACGCTGCTCGGGTTCCCAGCTTGAGGACTCTCTGGAGGACGAGGCGGACGTCGCAGCTCAGGGTTCTGACCCTGACGTCGCCCTTAACCTTGATACACCTGAGGGGGACGCATTAGTGAATGATATCTCGTCCATCAACCAGGTGTTGGATCTCTCTCCCCCGCCTCCTACTGTGGAGGAGTCGGCGTCTCAGCAGGAGAAACACCAGTTTCGGTTCCCCAAACGTACACGTAGTGCGTTCTTCGATCACTCTAACTTCAGAGACGCTGTCCAGAAGCCCAGAGCGGTTCCGGACAAGCGCTTTACTAAGCGCCTCACTGACACGCGTTACCCCTTCCCCGCTGAAGTCGTTAAGGGGTGGGCTCAATGTCCCAAGGTGGATCCTCCAGTTTCTAGATTGGCGGCTAGATCTGTGGTATCGGTGGCAGATGGCTCATCGCTAAAGGATGCCACTGACAGGCAGAGCTCCTGGTGAAGTCCATCTTTGAGGCCACGGGCGCGTCTTTTGCCCCGGCCTTTGCAGCCGTGTGGGCACTCCAAGCTATCTCTGCTTGTCTGACTGAGATTAATGCTGTCACACGTAATTCTGCTCCGCAAGTTGCGTCTTTGACTTCTCAAGCGTCAGCTTTTTCTTCCTACGCCATGAACGCAGTCCTAGACTCGGCTAGCCGTACAGCTGTTGCTTCCGCTAACTCTGTGGCAGTCCGCAGGGCCATGTGGCTGCGCGAGTGGAAGGCAGACTCTGCCTCCAAGAGGTTCTTAACCGGTTTGCCGTTTTCTGGCGAACGCTTGTTTGGCGAACGATTGGATGAGAATATTAAGGAATCCAAGGGAAAGGACTCCTCCTTACCCCAGTCCAGACCTAAGAGACCTCAACAACAGAAAATACAATCGAGCTTTCGGTCCTTTCGTCCCTCCGCCAAGCCCCAATCCTCTTCGTCCAGCAGGCAGGAGAAAGGCCAGAGGAACTCCTATGCGTGGCGGTCCAAGTCACGCCCCCAAAAGGCCGCAGGAGGCACTGCCTCCAAGGCGGCCTCCTCATGACTCTCGGCATCCCCTAACTGCATCCTCGGTCGGTGGCAGGCTCTCCCGCTTTGGCGACGCCTGGTGGCCACATGTTCAAGACCGATGGGTGAGAGACATTCTGTCTCACGGTTACAGGATAGAGCTCAGCTCCCGTCCTGCGGCTCGTTTCTTCAGAACCTCTCCGCCCCCCGCTCAGGCCGACGCACTTTTTCAGGCGGTGGACGCTCTGAAGACAGGAGTTATGATCCCCGTTCCCCTTCAGGAACATGGTCGCGGCTTTTTACTCCAACTTGTTCGTGGTGCCAAAAAAGGACGGATCATTCCGTCCCGTTCTGGACCTCAAACTGCTCAACAGACACGTGAGAACCAGAAGGTTTCGGATGGAATCTCTCCACTTGGTCATCGCCTCGATGTCACAAGGAGACTTCCTAGCATCGATCGACATCAAAGATGCTTATCTCCACGTGCCGATCGCACCCGAACATCAACGCTTCTTGCGTTTCACCATCAGGGACGAACACCTTCAGTTCGTTGCATTGCCTTTCGGCCTGGCGACAGCCCCACGGGTTTTCACCAAAGTCATGGCATCCGTCGTGGCGGTCCTACACTCTCAGGGCCACTCGGTGATTCCCTACCTAGACGATCTCCTAGTCAGGGCCCCTTCTCGGGTGGCGTGTCAACACAGCCTTACAGTCGCTCTGGTGACTCTCCAGCAGTTCGGGTGGATCATCAACTTCCCAAAATCCAAGTTGACATCGACCCAATCACTGACTTACCTCGGGATGGAGTTTCATACACAGTCAGCGGTAGTCAAGCTACCGTGAGACAAACAGCTTTCTCTGCAGGCAGGGGTGCAATCACTTCTTCGGAGTCAGTCACATCCCTTAAGGCGCCTCATGCACTTCCTGGGGAAGATGGTGGCAGCGATGGAGGCAGTGCCGTTCGCGCAATTCCATCTACGGCAGCTCCAATGGGACAGGAGGTCGGCTTCCCTCGACAGGAACGTCTCTCTTTCCCTTGCAACCAAGACGTCACTTCAGTGGTGGCTCCTTCCCAACTCTCTATCGCAGGGAAAATCCTTCCTACCCCTAACCTGGGCTGTGGTCACCACGGACGCGAGCCTGTCAGGGTGGGGAGCGGTTTTTCTCCACCACAGGGCTCAGGGAACCTGGACTCCGATAGTCTTCCCTTCAGATCAATGTTCTGGAAATAAGGGCAGTGTATCTAGCCCTATTGGCTTTTCAGCGGTGGCTGGAGGGCAGGCAGATCCGTATCCAGTCGGACAACGTCACTGCCGTTGCATACATCAACCACCAAGGCAGCACTCGCAGTCGT
Source organism: Anomaloglossus baeobatrachus (assembly GCF_048569485.1). Lineage (NCBI taxonomy): Eukaryota > Metazoa > Chordata > Amphibia > Anura > Aromobatidae > Anomaloglossus > Anomaloglossus baeobatrachus. The sequence goes on along the minus strand of NC_134353.1, from coordinate 480,022,581 downwards.
CAAGCCTTCCAGGAAGTCCGGTGGATTCTGCAGTGGGTGGAAGCCACAGCCTCCACCATCTCCGCAGTTCACATCCCGGGCGTAGAAAACTGGGAAGCAGATTTTCTCAGTCGTCAGGGCATGGATGCGGGGGAATGGTCTCTGCACCCAGAAGTGTTTCGAGAGATCTGTCGCCGCTGGGGAACGCCGGACGTCGATCTCATGGCGTCACGGCACAACAACAAAGTCCCGGCATTCATGGCACGGTCTCAGGATCACAGAGCCCTGGCGGCGGACGCGTTAGTTCAGGACTGGTCGCAGTTCCGACTGCCTTATGTGTTTCCTCCTCTGGCGATGCTGCCCAGAGTGTTACGCAAGATCAGGTCCGACTGCTGTCGCGCCATTCTCGTCGCTCCAGACTGGCCGAGGCGGTCGTGGTACCCGGATCTGTGGCATCTCACGGTGGGTCAACCGTGGGCGCTTCCAGACCGCCCAGACTTGCTGTCACAAGGGCCATTTTTCCATCTGAATTATGTGGCCCTCAACCTGACTGTGTGGCCATTGACTCCTGGCTCGTAGCGTCTTCAGGGTTATCTCAGGATGTCATTGCCACCATGAGACAAGCCAGGAAGCCAACGTCCGCCAAGATCTATTACAGGTCTTGGCAAATCTTCTTATCGTGGTGCTCTGATAACGGTTTCTCTCCATGGCCGTTTGCCTTACCCACTTTTCTTTCATTCCTCCAATCCGGAATGGACAAGAGTTTGTCACTCGGCTCTCTCAAGGGCCAAGTATCGGCGCTCTCCGTATTTTTTTCAAAAGCGTCTAGCCAGGCTTCCGCAGGTCCGCACGTTCCTGCAGGGAGTTTGCCACATAGTCCCACCTTACAAGCGTCCGCTGGAACCCTGGGATCTTAACAGGGTGCTAACGGCTCTTCAGAAACCACCTTTCGAGCCGCTGCGGGATGTCTCTTTATCACGTCTTTCGCAAAAGGTGGCCTTTCTAGTGGCAATTACATCACTCCGGAGAGTGTCTGAGCTTGCAGCGCTGTCATGCAAAGCCCCCTTCCTGGTGTTTCACCAGGATAAGGTGGTTCTGCGTCCGGTTCCGGAATTTCTCCCTAAGGTGGTATCTACTTTTCATCTCAATCAGGATATCTCCTTACCTTCATTTTGCCCTAATCCAATTCACCAATGTGAAAAGGATTTGCACTCTTTGGATCTGGTGAGAGCACTCCGGCTCTACGTGTCTCGCACGGCGCCCCTGCGTCGTTCAGATGCGCTATTTGTCCTTGTCGCTGGCCAGCGTAAGGGTTCGCAGGCTTCCAATTCAACCTTGGCTCGGTGGATCAGGGAACCGATTCTTGAAGCCTACTGTTCTTCTGGGCTTCCGCTTCCTTCAGGGCTGAAAGCCCATTCTACCAGAGCCGTGGGTGCGTCCTGGGCATTGCGGCACAGGGCTACGGCTCAGCAGGTGTGTCAGGCAGCGACGTGGTCTAGTCTGCACACTTTCACGAAGCACTATCAAGTGCATACCTATGCTTCGGCAGACGCCAGTCTAGGTAGGCGAGTCCTTCAGGCGGCGGTTGCCCACCTGTAAGAGGGCCGTTTCGGCTCTTTTTATTGAGGTATTCTTTTACCCACCCAGGGACTGCTTTTGGACGTCCCAATTGTCTGGGTCTCCCAATGGAGCGACAAAGAAGAAGGGAATTTTGTTTACTTACCGTAAATTCCTTTTCTTCTAGCTCCTATTGGGAGACCCAGCACCCGCCCCTGTTCCCTTCGGGCTGTTTGTTCTTTTGTGTACACATGTTGTTCATGTTGAATTGTTCTTTTGGTTCATGGTTCAGTTCTCCGAACATCCTTCGGATTGAATTTACCCTAGACCAATTTATAAGTTTTCTCCTTCCTGCTTTTGCACCAAAACTGAGGAGCCCGTGATCCACGGGAGGGTGTATAGGCAGAGGGGAGGGGTTACACTTTTTAAAGTGTAATACTTTGTGTGGCCTCCGGAGGCAGAAGCTATACACCCAATTGTCTGGGTCTCCCAATAGGAGCTAGAAGAAAAGGAATTTACGGTAAGTAAACAAAATTCCCTTCATTTTCAAGAAAATTTACAGAACTTATTTTTCTAGGGACCTCTTTGGTTTTGAAGTTACTTCAAGGGACCTATAGCTTAGAAAACCCCCAAACGGACACCATTTTAATAACCGCACCCCTCAGCATATTCACAACTGCTGGCAGGTAGTTTAACCCTTCCTGTGCATTTAAGAAATTTAATGCAAAATGGCATGACAGGAATGAAAAAAATATTTTTAACTCCTAAATGTTGCTAATTTCGGAACAGACCACTAAAACCACAAGACTCAAAGGCCATAATTTAGACTTGAATTGCTATGGTAACCACACAATCATCAGTCAGGACCACACAATCATCATCTGAGAATGCGGATTGGGTTAACGAAGGAGGCCCCCTACACCATTAACCATCTAGATGAGGTAGTCACTATTTAGAGCAGCATCTAAGGGGTTACTTGGCCATGGTCAGTGACAACACCCATTTTCACCCATTTGGGGGATGCTATTCTCTTATAACTCACGTCAGTAAAAAGATGTATTGCAGGTCACTAATGGGTTAAAATAAATGCTCAGTTTGTTTGCTTTTTACTTATTGTACGTTTTCCAGTCTTGAAATATTCTCCTTAGTCTGTGAAACCCAAAATGTAGCTTTATAAAAAAAAAATCATACCAGCAGCATACATTTTAGTGGCTGAGAAATTTGCCTCCACATGCAAATGAGGACTCTGATGGATTCAGTGCACCATTAGGCAATGTACCTGCGGATTTTGCCGTGGAAAACCCGCAGATTTATCTGTATTTTCTAGATAAATCCGCAGGTTTGCACAAGTACATACACTTCCCATGTTATCCTATGGGATTTGGGGAGTGCTGTATCAATGGTGCGGCTGCAGAATATGCTGCGGATTTCCCGCAGCCTGACGTAACTGCATGTCAATTATTCATGTGGAAATATCTGCGGATGTCCCACCTCTCCACTATGGAGATACAGGATGGGATTTCTGCAGGAATTCTACACAAAATCAGGACTGTTTCCACAGGTTTACCGCAACTACTCTGCAGACATACCGCAGCAATGGATAGCTGCGGATTCCAGGGAGCAGCTGCGGTAAACCTGCCGACAAATCTGCGGCAAAGTCCGCGGGTGCGTTGTCCCGTGGGCACATGGCCTTACACTCTTCAATTTTCTTATCAAGCACCTTCCATAGTCTTGATTCACAGCGATCACTTGCCCAGATTGAGTGCTGCCTGAACTTCCTTCACATTCCTGACTGTGCACATGGCATCCATCCTCACAGTAACAATGCAGGGATGCAGATTAAGTTCAGACAGGCCTGCTCTGGGCAGGTGAATGCTGATGATCAGGGAAAGTGCTCAATATGCAAATTTGAGGCTGTAACTGGGCCCTCATTTGCATATGAAATGTTGATTTTTCTATCACTAAAGCATTATAATGTATACTGCTGGTATATTTTTATAGCAGCTAAATAACCTATATAAATATTTAGGCAGGTTAATTTGCATTTTGGGAATGATACTTTGTTAACAAGACCGATGTTTTAGTAGTATTTTTATTGTAGAGCAGTATTTTGACCTGTTTTCTGTCTTAGCTCCATCATTTGGTGAGTGACGAGATCTGCTTAAAAGTGGTGGAGCTGTACCTGAGTGAGAAAAAGAGGGGAGCGGCTGGAGGCAGCCTGATTACTCAGTGTGTCCGAACATCCAAGGAGACCAGTTACCAGTGGAAAGCAGAGCACTGTATGGCAGATGAGAACTGCTTCAAGGTAATTACATTTGTCTTTCAGGCTGCAATTTTTCAAAACCCATAATTTGAGAAAACTATCTTGCACAGTTATCGGGAACACTATGTATCTTGACTACCTCATGTGCTTTTCTGTGAAGTGTCTTAAAGGGAACCTGTCATGTGGAAAACTGGTATTATCCTGCAAATATTGGGTTAATCTGCAGGTCAATAGCATTCTAAACACAGCCGGCTCCTGCTCAATGAACCCCGCTGCTGGGAGGAAATTAACTTTAATCTCCCAACAGCATTCCTGTTTCAATCATGGGGGAGGCGCGGTGCCTGTGAGATTCAGTCACTGCTCTGTGTATGGAGAACGGAGGCGGTAATTATGCCCGCTGCACTGACAGCAGGTTCTAATACAGAGCGAGCTGTCAGTGTGGGGTGTGCGGTTACAGCCGACGTTCTCCATTCACAAAGTGACTGAACCTGTGACAGCATCTCCCTCATGACTGAAACCTGAACACTGCCAGGTCGATTAAAGTTTATTTCCTCCCAGCAATAGGGTTTAATGTGCACGTGCTGGGCAGGTTCAGAAAGCTATTACTCTGCAGGTTAACTCTCTATCTGCAGGCTAATAGCATTTCTCCACATGACCGCTTCCCTTTAAAGAGAAACAAGACTTTTTATCTTAAATGTTTGACAGCTGTGAGATTCACTTATGGCATAAACAGAATAGACCCCAATTCATTAATACTGGTGTTCTGCAACAGTATTCTTAATAAACTTGGCCGCTAGACTTAAATGCATGTACTTCATTAAAGCAGCACTCCAGGTGGATTTTTTTTTTTTTTTTTTTTTTTTTTTTTTTTTTTTTTTTTTTTTTTGTAACCCTGGAGTGTAGTTTTAAGAGGTGCACGCTACTTAATGAATTCCAGTGGAAATGTACTCCACTCAGGGACTTCAGTACATTTCTGGAGTAAGTTACGCCACTAACCTGGTAATGGATTTGACAGGGGTGTAAACATGCCCCATCCCGCTCAAGTTACAATCAAACTGGTGTAACTGGTTGGGACTGGCTTGAAAATGGCAAAAATAATTGGGGTTGTGGGAAAAAAAAATAGTGCAGTTTATTAAGGTGTTTTACACTAGATTTTTGGTGTAAAGACTTAAACGAATCTGCTCAATATTGCTATGACAGAAATGTCTAAAATGGGTGTTCCCCTTTAGAGAACACCCATCACCTCTGTCACGAACCACCGGGGAGGGGTCAGTCAGAAATCCCCCGCGCTGGCTACCAGTACGTCACAATCGGGGGGTAACAAGTGGGGGTCACCCCTCCTTTATACCTCCCGACCGACAGACAGAGCACGTGATGCGCTCTCTAGCGCCCCTCTTATAGTCAGGCCAATTATGGAATTGCCCGACAATAAGCAAGGAGGCCGCTATACTACTTATGCCGATTATTGAAGGGTCCCCGGTGAGAGTAGGGTATATATTCCCCCGACCTCCGCGGGCGGAATATATAAAATCTCCCCGAATCTCACTGGCCTCCCCACAATAATCCTTGGCACAAACTCGCTGCCACCAACCGCTTCACGGTAACTATTAGCCGAACACACAGACGTGGGATTCAAGATCGAGATAACAGAACAGCCCAAGATTAATTATATAATTTAATCAGCCTAAAGCACACTAGAAACTACAATATATACAATAGGGGATCTACAGAATATACATATGTCAGAGTACAGTTACAGATAAAGCATGGGTTACAAACAGGCATACACAGTTCCAGCAGTTACCTTGTGCGTCTGGCCACAGGGGGGCGCTGTAGACCAGGTTTCTAGGATCCTTCCCACAGATGTTTCCTACACGTGACCCCCAGCGAAAGAACCCTGGAAAATGGCCGAAGTAGGGTTATCAACCTGGGCAAATCCAGGTCCCCTCCTACCTTAGTGACCTCACAGGGAAGCACTGCCACTCCCCCTGCATAGAGTCAGAGTAATATCCCAAAAGGGGCTATTACCTGCAACTCCGGACTGGGAGGTCCGATCGGGATGGTTCTGGTGCCATCAGATCCGCCCGGGTCCCCTCTGCATTTTGAGTCCACGCACGACTCATTTACCGCACTCCTACTAGCAGTTCTCTATATCTCGCCGCCCCAGGGTGCCATATACACTCCGAGGATATGCCCAGATTCGGCTCGAAGTCCCGATTTTAACGATGTAGGGGGTGTATGGCTGAGACGCACGGTAATATCATAACTGGGTATGATATTACGGAGCCAGCAGTATGCTCTCCTGGGGTGATTAGTTTCCTTTTGGTTTTGCCAGGTCACTGTCCACTTTCTTTGATGAGCGGACACAGCTCCCAGGGGCTCTTCCTCTCTCTCTTTGTTTTAGAGGCCTGAGGGAACACTAATCTCTATATCAGAGGAGATGGCTGTTAAAGGTGTAAGTGGAACACAGACCAGTTCCTTTGACACCTATCTGCTAAACAAACCGTTTATCCCTGTGGTAAATTTTCTGATTGAAGGAGTTGTGTGAAGGAAAGGGGGGGTGACACCAGGAGAGGGCTTCCTGACATAACTTGAATATCATGATTTATCGTCATATCTCCGGATTTACCTCACAACCTCTATAAAAAAAAAGTCTTAAAAGGTGACCAAGAAATAAAACCTTTCACTTTTGCTAACCATATACAGAATAGGTAACTCTAGATTTGGTTGGCTCACTGTTGATGCCATTGTATAGGAGGGTTTTCTGGTATGCAGCATGTAAACATTGGAAATGTATGCTTCAGTATTACATTTATTTGTTATATAATATTCAGTAAGATGGAATCCTGTGGATTACTCTGACCAATATTATTCAACGAGGCAGAGCAGGTCGGACCGAGGACAAATCGCAGCATGCTGCAATTGGTAGCAGGTCTCTGATCTCGCGTACCCAAACAAGTCTATTGGTGCATGCGAAAGTGCAGTCCAGTATACACAAACGCAATGGAGAGACTAATCTCCCTCCGTCCTTCTCCGCACCTGTCTTCCACAGTGAATGACACTCTGATCACGATCACAGCAGAGTTTTAGCCGAAAGTCATGAGCATATTGCTAATGTTCTCACATTTGAAGCTATAGACTAGTTTGACCCTGGCCTTAGTCTCCTATTAAAGCTTAATTGGGTATTCCCATCCCCAAGACAGTGTCCCAATGGTGGGGCGTAGCGATGTAGCATGGCAAGCGGCCACACTGGGACCGAGCTCCTATCATCATGAGATAAAGCCTGCTGTAAACTGGCTGTTCTGCCTCAGCCGGGCCTGCCAACACACTCCCAGTAACCAATGCCAGAGGATTCTTCTTTCTATCTCCCCGCTGCTGTGGGATTACATCAAAGGGCCCGACGGTGCCAAATTTAGCGCAGATGAGAAGGTAAGTCCAGTGAGGAGTGCCCAGAAATACAGGCCCTGCGTTCTCAACCCATGCACTTGTGGCCTGTTCCGCCAGTCTTTTTCACTCATTACGCTCCCCCCTACGCCCTTTTACCTGGCCTCATAGCTTTTTTGGACCCTTCAGAGGGAGGAGACCCTACTTTAATCCCTCACAAGCAAAAATAACCTGCAGGGGGTTCTGGAGGGGGAGCTCCCTCCCCCTTGCTGGGAAAGTGGTGGGCTAGCTTTCCTTTTTGTAGGGCACTAAAGTCAGAGCATCTTTCGCAACAAACCCTTGTTGTTGCACAGCTCTGCAACACTTCAAATCAAAGGGAGAGGGGATCGTTTACTGTGCTTCTACACCTGCATTACTTGGTCTCTGTATGCACAATGTGTCCTGCCAAATATTCCAGTGCAGCTGACAAGGTTAAGGTCGGTTTCACACATCCGGCTTTTTGCCGTTTTGCCGGATCCGGCGCTCTCCCGTACAGATAATACAGTACAATGACAGCGCTATAACTTACGGGTCACATGCGCCGGTCACATGACAGCATGTGACCGGCGCTTGTTGCTCTGTCATTGTACTGTATTAACTGTACGGGAGAGCGCCGGATCCGGCAAAATGGCAAAAAGCCGGATGTGTGAAACCGGCCTAAGGAGTTTGCCAGGGGGAATCCCGTGGACGCAGCACAGGCCTTAACCCCTTCATGACCGGCCAATTTTTTTTTTATTTTTTTTTCTCTTTCTTCCGAGTGCCGTAACTTCATTATTTATCTGCCAGTCTTGCCATATGAGGGCTTGTTTTCTGTGGGACGAGTTGTACTTTTAAATGAAACCATGTTTTATAATATAGTGTACTGGAAACGTCAAAAAAATGCAAAGTGCGGAAAAATTTCAAAGTGTGGTTGCACGATTGTTTTTGGGATATTTTATTCAGTGTTCACTATATTGTAAAACTGAAGTGTCTGTGTGATGCCTCAGGTTGGTACGAGTTTGTAGACACCAAACATGTATAGGTATAGGTTTACTTTTAGCTAAGGAGTTAAAAAAAAAAAAAAAAAAATTCAGAAGTTTGTCCAAAAAAAAGTGGCTCACTTTTCTTCATCGTTCCTTATGGGAGACCCAGACCATGGGTGTATAGCTTCTGCCTCCGGAGGACACACAAAGTACTACACTCAAACGTGTAGCTCCTCCCTCCTAGCATATACACCCCCTGGTAGCCAGTCCTAGCCAGTTTCAATGCTTTGTGTTCAGGAGGTCACACACACACATGCATTCTCTGATTTTTTATTTTTTGGATTTCAAAGATTTGGAAGAAAAGCGGGTCCAGTCTGGACTCCCGGCATGTCCCTTCTCACCCCACTGTGTCGGCGGTGCTGTTAAGGTTGATTTCTTTGTCGCTCCATTGGGAGACCCAGACAATTGGGTGTATAGCTTCTGCCTCCGGAGGCCACACAAAGCACCACACTTTAAAAAGTGTAACCCCTCCCCTCTGCCTATACACCCTCCCGTGCATCACAGGCCCATCAGTTTTTTGCTTTGTGTTGAAGGAGGCACACATTCACGCAAGCTCCACATTTTAGTCAGCAGCAGCTGCTGACTTTATCGGATGGAAGAAAAGAGGGCCCCTAACAGGGCTCCCGGCATGCTCCCTTCTCACCCCACTCTGGTCGGCGGTGCTGTTAAGGTTGAGGTACCCATTGCGGGTACAAAGGCTGGAGCCACATGCCGTTATCCTTCCCCCATCCCTTAGGGGCTCTGGGTGAAGTGGGATCCTAACCGGTCACTATGCACTGGGACCGGGCTCCCTCCGCAGCCCCTGGGGGAATCTGACGGACAGGAGACCGGGTATCATCAGGGACAGGCCCTGCTCCTCTGAGGTACTCTGTGTCCCCTTGGGGACGGCGCATAGAGCGCCTGTGTAACGGACGCTGCAGCAGCTGCTGGGTGTTTTGTGTCGCCGGGAATACCGCGCCGACCGCGCTTGTTTGCCGGCCGCGTTACTAAATTTAGTCCCCGGCTTTTGCGGCCTAGTACCGCATACTCCCGCCCCCGGGCCTGCCAGTCAGGGGTAAGGGCGGGACGCTAGACTGGACGTCAGCGGTGAGGGCTGGAGCATACTTAGGAATCCTCCTCCCCCCTCACTGAGCACTGTGGGGCACCAGATTCCCGCACTTTCCGAGGCACGCCCACGGCTCCCTCCTCCTCTCAGAATGCTGGCAGCCATTGCTATCAGCACTTCTGCCGGTGGAGAACTTCAGACCGAGCTCCACAGCTCTGGGAGGCCCAGGCAGGGAATCTGGTGGACACACAACCGCTGAGGGCGGTCGGTAAGCCGCACCGGTTACTAGGTGCTGGCCCCCCTGGGTGCCGAAGTGTGTATATATATATATCCTTATATTGTATACATTTACTCTGTTCGGCCGCATTATTTGCTTTTGGCTATATACCCTCACTGATTGCTCTAAGAGGAGACAACAGCATGTCGTCCGCAAAAAGCAAGGGTGCCAAGGCACAGGCTTATTTTGCAACCTGTACCTCTTGTGCGGCTATGTTACCTGCAGGTTCCACCTACCCTCATTGTGTGCAATGCTCGGTCCCTGTGACACTCACTCAGCCGGAGCCTCAGCCACTGGTGGGACCCTCGGCCCAGGTAGAACCACCGGCTACCACTGTCCAGGTGGCAGGGACAGAGTTTGCAGTGTTGGCTGAGAAACTTTGAGTCACTTTCTCAATCCATGGCTCAGTCTATGGATAGATGGTCTGCTAAGATACTTGAAGCTTTGCAGTCCAGACCGGTAACACAGGCCCCGGGCACTGTTGAATCATTGCCCCCAGGCCCCCCTCGGTCGGCGCAGCAAAGTGCTCCTGGGGTGACTCCTAGGTCCCACGGTGAGGACTCCGACACGGACCGCAGTCCCAGACCGGCTAAGCGGGCTCGCTGGGAGCTTTCCTCGACTTCATCACACTGCTCAGGGTCTCAGCATGAGGACTCTCTGGAGGATGAAGCGGATGTGGCAGATCAGGGCTCTGATCCTGACGCTGCTCTCAATCTTGATACACCTGAAGGGGACGCCACAGTAAATGACCTTATAGCGTCCATCAACCAGGTGCTAGAACTTTCTCCTCCAACTCCTCCGATTGAGGAGTCCGCTTCTCAGCAGGAGAAATTCCAATTTAGGTTTCCCAAACGTACACGGAGTGCGTTTTTCGATCACTCCAACTTCAGAGATACAGTCCAGAAACACCGAGCTTTTCCGGACAAGCGCTTTACTAAGCGCCTTAATGACACACGTTACCCCTTCCCCACTGACGTAGTTAAGGGTTGGGCTCAGTGTCCCAAGGTGGATCATCCAGTCTCTAGACTGGCGGCTAGATCCATAGTAGCAGTGGCAGATGGTTCATCGCTCAAGGATGCCACTGACAGGCAAATAGAGCTCCTGATGAAATCCATCTATGAAGCCATAGGCGCGTCTTTTGCTCCGGCATTCGCAGCCGTATGGGCACTCCAAGCTATCTCAGCTTGTCTGTCTGAGATTAATGCAGTCACACGTGCCTCTACTCCGCAGGTTGTGTCTTTAACCTCTCAGGCGTCGGCTTTTTCGTCCTACGCCATGAACGCCGTCCTGGACTCTGCGAGCCGTACAGCGGTAGCATCCGCCAATTCAGTGGCAGTCCGCAGGGCCATGTGGCTACGCGAATGGAAGGCAGACTCTGCTTCCAAGAAGTTCTTAACCGGTTTGCCATTTTCTGGCGACCGTCTGTTTGGCGAGCAATTGGATGAAATCATTAAACAATCCAAGGGAAAGGACTCGTCCTTACCCCAGTCCAAACCAAACAGACCTCAGCAACGGAAGATACAACCGAGGTTTCGGTCCTTTCGGCCCTCAGCCAGGTCTCACAATTCTCCACGTCCAACAGGCCACAGAAGGGCCAGAGGAACTCTGATTCATGGCGGTCTAAGTCACGTCCTAAAAAGACCGCCGGAGGAACCGCCCCCAAGGCAGCCTCCTCATGACTTTCGGCCTCCCCAAACCGCATCCTCGGTCGGTGGCAGGCTCTCCCGCTTTTGCGACGCCTGGTTGCCACATGTCCAAGACCGATGGGTGAGAGACATTCTGTCTCACGGTTACAGGATAGAGCTCAGCTCTCGTCCTCCGACTCGTTTCTTCAGAACATCTCCGCCCCCCCGAGCGAGCCGATGCTCTTTTTCAGGCGGTGAGCACTCTGAAGGCAGAAGGAGTGGTGATCCCTGTTCCCCTTCAAGAATGTGGTCACGGTTTTTACTCCAACTTGTTTGTGGTGCCAAAAAAGGACGGATCATTCCGTCCTGTTCTGGACCTCAAACTGCTCAACAGACACGTGAAAACCAGACGGTTCCGGATGGAATCTCTCCGCTCCGTCATCGCCTCGATGTCACAAGGAGACTTCCTAGCATCAATCGACATCAGGGATGCTTATCTCCACGTGCCGATTGCACCTGAGCATCAGCGCTTCCTGCGTTTCGCCATCGGAGACGAACACCTTCAGTTCGTGGCACTGCCTTTCGGCCTGGCGACAGCCCCACGGGTCTTCACCAAGGTCATGGCAACAGTGGTGGCAGTCCTACACTCTCAGGGACACTCGGTGATCCCTTACTTAGACGATCTTCTAGTCAGGGCACCCTCCCGGGTGGCATGCCAACACAGCCTGAACACTGCTCTGGAGACTCTCCAGAGGTTCGGGTGGATCATCAATTTCCCAAAGTCAAAATTGACACCGACCCAATCGCTAACTTACCTCGGGATGGAGTTTCATACTCTCTCAGCGATAGTGAAGCTCCCGCTGGACAAACAGCGTTCACTACAGACAGGGGTGCAATCTCTCCTTCGAGCCCAGTCACACCCCTTGAGGCGCCTCATGCACTTCCTAGGGAAGATGGTGGCAGCAATGGAGGCAGTTCCATTTGCGCAGTTTCATCTGCGTCCACTCCAATGGGACATTCTCCGCAAATGGGACAGGAGGTCGACGTCCCTCGACAGAAACGTCTCTCTTTCCCGGGCAGCCAAAGCCTCTCTTCAGTGGTGGCTTCTTCCCACTTCTGTCGAAAGGAAAATCCTTCCTGCCCCCATCCTGGGCTGTGGTCACGACGGACGCGAGTCTGTCAGGGTGGGGAGCGGTCTTCCTCCACCACAGGGCTCAGGGAACCTGGACTCAGCCAGAGTCCTCCCTTCAGATCAATGTTCTGGAGATAAGGGCAGTGTATCTTGCCTTAAAGGCGTTCCAGCTGTGGCTGGAAGGCAGGCAGATCCGAATTCAGTCGGACAACGCCACGGCGGTGGCGTACATCAACCACCAAGGCGGCAAACGCAGTCGTCAAGCCTTCCAAGAAGTTCGGCGGATTCTGCTGTGGGTGGAAGCCACAGCCTCCACCATCTCTGCAGTTCACATCCCGGGCGTAGAAAACTGGGAAGCAGACTTTCTCAGTCGCCATGGCATGGACGCAGGGGAATGGTCTCTTCACCCGGACGTGTTTCAAGAGATCTGTTGCCGCTGGGGAATGCCGGACGTCGACCTAATGGCGTCCCGGCACAACAACAAGGTCCCGGCATTCATGGCACGGTCTCAAGATCACAGAGCTCTGGCGGCAGACGCATTAGTTCAGGATTGGTCGCAGTTTCGACTGCCTTATGTATTTCCCCCTCTGGCACTGCTGCCCAGAGTGTTACGCAAGATCAGGTCCGACTGCCGCCGCGCCATCCTCATCGCCCCAGACTGGCCGAGGAGGTCGTGGTACCCGGATCTGTGGCATCTCACGGTGGGTCAACCGTGGGCACTACCAGACCGACCAGACTTGCTGTCTCAAGGGCCGTTTTTCCATCTGAATTCTGTGGCCCTCAACCTGACTGTGTGGCCATTGAGTCCTGGATCCTAGCGTCTTCAGGGTTATCTCAAGAGGTCATTGCCACTATGAGACAGGCCAGGAAACCAACGTCCGCCAAGATCTACCACAGGACGTGGAGGATCTTCTTATCCTGGTGCTCTGATCAGGGTTTTACTCCCTGGCCGTTTGCCTTGCCCACTTTTCTGTCTTTCCTTCAATCCGGAATGGACAAGGGTTTGTCTCTCGGCTCTCTCAAGGGACAGGTATCGGCGCTTTCCGTGTTTTTTCAAAAGTGTCTAGCCAGGCTTCCGCAGGTACGCACGTTCCTGCAGGGGGTTTGCCACATAGTCCCACCTTACAAGCGTCCGCTAGAACCCTGGGATCTTAACAGGGTGCTAACTGCTCTTCAGAAACCACCTTTCGAGCCGATGAGGGATGTTTCTCTTTCACGCCTTTCGCAGAAGGTGGTCTTCCTAGTGGCAGTCACATCACTTCGGAGAGTGTCTGAGCTAGCAGCGCTGTCATGCAAAGCCCCCTTCCTGGTGTTTCACCAGGATAAGGTGGTTCTGCGTCCGGTCCCGGACTTTCTCCCTAAGGTGGTATCCCCTTTTCATCTCAATCAGGATATCTCCTTACCTTCTTTTTGTCCCAATCCAGTTCACCAATGTGAAAAGGATTTGCACTTGTTAGATCTCGTGAGAGCACTCCGACTCTACATTTCTCGTACGGCGCCCCTGCGCCGTTCTGATGCGCTCTTTGTCCTCGTCGCTGGCCAGCGTAAGGGGTCGCAGGCTTCCAAGTCAACCTTGGCTCGGTGGATCAAGGAACCGATTCTTGAAGCCTACAGTTCTTCTGGGCTTCCGATTCCTTCAGGGCTGAAAGCCCATTCTACCAGAGCCGTGGGTGCGTCCTGGGCATTGCGGCACCAGGCTACGGCTCAGCAGGTGTGTCAGGCGGCTACCTTGTCGAGTCTGCACACTTTCACGAAACACTATCAGGTGCATGCCTATGCTTCGGCAGATGCCAGCCTAGGTAGGAGAGTCCTTCAGGCGGCGGTTGCCCACCTGTAGGAGGGGGCCGTTTTACGGCTCTTTTTATCGAGGTATTCTTTTACCCACCCAGGGACTGCTTTTGGACATCCCAATTGTCTGGGTCTCCCAATGGAGCGACAAAGGAGGGAATTTTGTTTACTTACCGTAAATTCCTTTTCTTCTAGCTCCTATTGGGAGACCCAGCACCCACCCCTGTTCCCTTCGGGCTGTTGTTCTTTTGTGTACACATGTTGTTCATGTTGAATTGTTCTTTGGTTCATGGTTTTGTTCTCCGAACATCCTTCGGATTGAGTTTACCTTAGACCAATTTATAAGTTTCCTCCTTCCTGCTTTGGCACCAAAACTGATGGGCCCGTGATGCACGGGAGGGTGTATAGGCAGAGGGGAGGGGTTACACTTTTTAAAGTGTGGTGCTTTGTGTGGCCTCCGGAGGCAGAAGCTATACACCCAATTGTCTGGGTCTCCCAATAGGAGCTAGAAGAAAAGGAATTTACGGTAAGTAAACAAAATTCCCTTCTTTCCAAGGCTGGAGCCTTCACATGCCGCGCTCCTTCACCATCCCCTGGGGCTCTGGCTTGAAGTGGGAGCCAACACGGTTCTCACTGCTTTGCAGGAGACCGGTCTCCATCCGCAGCCCTTTCAGGATTCTGCCGGACGGAGGGCTCACCTCCCAGGGACCTGGCACCTGCGTCTCACAAGCTAAGTACTGAGACGTTTTTACCACAGAAGGTGGTCTTTCCAGGGGTCCCTTGTACTTTATTTATTGGGGAGAGTGTGTTTTATGATTGTGGTAACATTTCCGGCCGGTTCTCCAGTTTTCACTGGAGAACCGCGCCGATGGTGCCTGCACGCATGTTTAAATCTAGGCCCCGGCTTCGCCTGAGGCCTAGTTTCGGTTTTCACTGCCCTTGCATGTCAGTCATGCAGAGGGACAGTGCGGCTCCGCCCAGCGGCTGTTCAGCACAGGGAACGGATACTCCTCATTGAGGAAAAATTCCCTCCCCTGTCTACATCATTTGCCCGCTCTCAGAGTAGGCCCCGCCCCCTCTCCTCGCTCCGGTCGACATTTTCTCAGCGTTCTCAGTGTCTGCATAGGCACAGAGATACCACATTGTGACAAATGGGGGCCTGGGCTGGGGGACTGGAGGGCACAGAAATGTATGTTAAACGGTCTGGCAAGCCACAACCTCCGGTTGTGCAGCTGCATATATACTCTGTTTTTATACTCTGCTGGGGGTCATTCTGGACAGAGCCCCCACTTCTGCAGCATGTCTCATATCAGAGCAAGGCTGCAAGGCTGTTCTTACTATGCACTGCATGTGACTCGTACTGTCCCGAGCACATAACCACATTGTGATGCTTGCTCTAACATAGTGGTCCCTCAGCCTGGCCGGCTCCGGTGGCTGAACCCCCGGTTTGGGTAGAATCCGCTCTTTCCAGGGGAAAGCTGTCCCGGACTCTGCTGAGCATGCATTAGCCCCCTTCTCAGGGCGCTTCTGCTGCTACGGCTCGCTCAGCAAAGCTCACATGGTCTCAGACCCCGTCCTCCTAAAACGGAGACGCAGGGTCCCCTGTCCTTCCCCGTCCCGCAGCTCTGATTCACGAGCTTACTCTCTGGACGGGGAGGATGTCTTTACTAGGGGCTCGGACACTACTTCATGTACCATTGATCTGTCCGAAGGTGATGCAGATGCTAATGATTTGATTGCGTCCATTATATTTGTACTGGACCTCCATCCGCCTGTATCAGGGGAGCATCCCCCTCTGGCAGAAAGGCATCAGTATACCTTAAAGAGAACAAGGAGTGTGTTCCTTAACCACTCCAGTTTTCAGCCCACTGTGACCAAGCCCAGAGCCTGTACTGACAGACGCTCCCCAAGCGTGGTTCTGATGACTGTTTTCCCCTTCCACCAGAGGTGGTCAAGGAGTGGGCTCATTCACCACGGGTGGTCCCTCCGGTGTCTAGACTTTCAGCCCGGATAGTTGTATCAGTGGCTGACGGCACCTCTCTAAGGATCCCACTGTACATTAATCCTGTACTGGACCTCAATCCGCCAGAGTTTACCTTGCCTAAGAGAACAAGGAGTGTGTTCCTTAACCACTCCAGTTTTCAGGCCACTGTGACCAAGCCCAGGGTCTGCTCTGACAAACGCTTCTCAAAGCGTGGTTCTGATGACAGTTTTCCCTTTCCACCAGTGGTGGTCAATGAGTGGGCTCATTCACCAAAGGTGGCTCAGTCCGGACCGTTGTATCAGTGGCTGATGGCTCCTCACTTAAGGTTTTGCTGTCCGCCAGGTTGGCCTTTCTGGCCAAATCTGTATGGAGGCGGCAGGAGCCTTGTTCTCCTCAGCTTTTGCAGCAGTGCGGGCTTTCAAAGCCATCTCTGCTTCTCTAGAGGAGATGCATTCCCTCACAGGGACTCTAGCCCGAAATGGTTGCCTTAACTTCCAGACTTCAGTCTTTTCATCCTATGCCATGTCTGCCATGCTGGAGACTCTCACCACACTGCGGTGGCCTCGGCTAATTTCCTCGCTATCCGCAGGCTCCTGTGGCTTCGGAAGTGGAAGGCAGATGCTTCTAAAGAAGTTCCTTGCTGGACTCCCTTTTGTTGGGACCAGACTATTCGGGAACAACAGGATGAAATTATTAAGGAAGCTCTTGGCGGGAAGAGTTCTTCCATGCCAAACCTGTCCAGGGCAGGAATCAGTCGAGGTTTCGTCGTTCCTCCATCTGATCGTTCTCTAAGCCCTCGGCCTCGTCCACTAGCTCAGCCAAGGATCGTAAACCCAAATGGCGCACGAAGCCGCGTCTTCAGAAACCGCAGGAGATGCTGCTACTAAGTCAGCCTCCTCCGGGCTATCTGGCCACGCCAGCAACGTCCTTGGTCGGTGGCAGGCTCTCGCACTTTGGCGAGGTATGGTTTTAACACGTCTCCGATCAGTGGGTGCGGGATACCATCTCCCACGGCTACAGGATAGAATTCTATCCAGCCCGCCAAACAGATTTTTTCTGTCAACTCCCCCCTGCTCCAAGGCCGCCGCCTTCTCACAGGCCGTGGCATTCTTGCAGGCCAATGGAGTAATTGTACCGGTTCCCGACTGGGAACGGTTCTGAGATTTCTGCTTAAATCTATTCCTAGTCCCCGAAGAGGGCGGTGCCTTCCGACCTGGATCTCAAGCTTCTCAAGCATGTTCAGGTGCGGCATTTT
The DNA here is from genome assembly GCF_048569485.1 of Anomaloglossus baeobatrachus. Classification (NCBI taxonomy): domain Eukaryota; kingdom Metazoa; phylum Chordata; class Amphibia; order Anura; family Aromobatidae; genus Anomaloglossus; species Anomaloglossus baeobatrachus. The sequence goes on along the minus strand of NC_134353.1, from coordinate 480,005,231 downwards.
CGTATGGAGTCTCGGCGATCAATCAATGACCCAAGGAGATTCCCTAGCATCCATCGATATCGGAGATGCCTATCTGCATGTGCCAATCGCAGTTTCACACCAGCGTTGGCTACGTTTTACAATCTGAGTGGTCCAATTCGTGGCTCTTCCCTTGGGGTTAGCCACGGCCCCTCGAGTATTCTCAAGGTCGGGGCAGCTGTGATTGCGATCCTGCACCTCTAGGGGTTGGCAGTGATCCTTTTGCCCTGGACGGCCTTCTAGTCTGGGCTTCATCCAGTGCAGACTGTTAGCGGAGTGCCTCGCTCACTCTCGCCACTCTAACCAATTCGGGTGGCTTGTCATTCTGTCCAAGTCCGCTCTAACTTCGACCCAGAAGTTCACGTACCCAGGGACGCAATTCGAGACTCTGTCGGCACTTGTGAAGCTGCCCTTCGTCAAACAGCAGTCCCTCCGCTGGCGGTCGACGTCGTTCCATCAGGCACCTAATACAGGTGCTGGATCAGATGGTGGCGTCAATGGAAGCGATTCCCTTGCCCAGTTCCACCTGCGTCCTCTGCGGCTGGATATTTTCCGCTGTTGGAACAAGCGGACTTCCTCCTTTCACGGGGTGGTGGCTTCGCCACAGACCAGGGGCTCGTTTCAGTGGTGGCTTCGGCCCCTCTGTCTCAGGGACGCTTCTTTCTGGCCCCGTCCCGGGTGATCCTCACCAGGATGCTAGTCTATCCGGCTGGGGAGCAGTATATCTCCACCATGGAGTGCAGGGCACTTGGACTCTGTCCGAATCAGCCCTCTGGATCAATGTGCTGGTAATCAGAGCTGTGTTTCTAGCTCTCTAAGCCTTTCACATCTGTTGGCGGCCAGGCACATTTTGAGTCCAGTCAGACAACGCGACAGCGTTTGCCTACATCAACTTCCAGGGTGGGACACTAAGCCGCCTGGCAATGTTGGAGGCTCAACGCATTCTTCAGTGGACGAAGGACTCCTAGTCCACCATATTCGCAGCCCACATCCCAGACGTGGAAAACTGTGAGGCAGATTATCTCAGCCGTCAAACCGTGGCTCCACGATCCTCAGGTTTCTGCGGCAGACGCACTGGTTCAAGTTTGGTCCCAGCTTCGTCTGTCTTACGTGTTTCACCCTCTAGCTCTTGCCCAGAGTCCTGCGCAAGATCAGAAAGGAGGGCCGTCGGGTCATTCTCATACGACTGACCCAGGCAAGCTTGGTACCCTGACCTGCTCCATCTGTCCGTAGAGGTGCCATGGCATCTCCCGGACTGTCCAGACCTTCTCTCACGAGGTCCGTCTTTCCGCCAGAACCCTGCGGCTCTCAGATTGACGGCGTGGCTTTTGAGTCCTGGATCTTGACGACTTCTGGTATCCCTCCTGAAGTCATCTCCACTATGACTCGAGCTCCGAAGTATCCTTTGGCCTTTTTGGCCTTGCCGACCCTCCTGTCCCTTCTACAGTCCGGTCTGCAGCTAGGACTATCCCTCAATTCCCTTAAGGGACAGGTCTCGGCTCTGTCAGTGTTGTGCCAGCGGCGTATCGCCCGGCTGACTCAGGTGCGCTCCTTCATGCAGGGCGCATCTCACATCATTCCGCCTTACCGGCGGCCTTTGGAGCCCTGGGACCTTAATCCGGTCCTCACGGCTTCCGGAAACCCCCCTTTGAGCCTCTTAGGGAGGTTTCTTTGTTTCGTCTTTCACAGAAAGTGGCCTTTCTAGTGGCCATAATTTCCCTCAAGAGAGTCTCTGTTTTGGCTGCACTCTCTTCGGAGTCACCCCCTTTTTTGGTTTTTCATCAAGACAAGGTGGTTCTCCGTCCGACTCAGGACTTTCTCCCTAAGGTGGTTGCTGCTTCCACCTTAACCGGGACATTTTCCCTGCCTTCCTTTTGTCCGGCTCCTGTTCATCGCTTTGAAAAGGCGTTGCATACTCTGGATCTGGTGCGGGCGCTCCGGATCTGTGTCTCGCACCGCTGTTCTTAGGCGGTGCACCTCTCTTTTGTGCTGACCACTGGTCAGCGTAAGGGCCTCTCGGCATCTAAGCCGACCCTGGCTCGTTGGATTAGGTCGGCCATTTCCGATACCTACCAGTGTATTCAAGTGCTTTCCCCGCCGGGGATCAAGGCACACTTGACCAGAGCTGTCGGTGCCTCTTAGGCTTTCACGCCCAGGCTGCGGCTCAGCAGGTCTGTCAGACTGCCACTTGGATTAGTCTGCATACTTTTTCGAAGCACTACCAAGTGCATGCTCATGCTTCGGCAGATGCGAGCTTGGGCAGACGCATCCTTTCAGGCGGCTGTCGCCCATTTGTGAAGTTAGGTTTCGCCTACTACTCAGTTTTTCTGTTTATTCCCACCCATGGACTGCTTTAGAACGTCCCATGGTCTGGGTTTGCCATAAGGAACGATGAAGAAAAAGAGAATTTTGTTACTTACCGTAAATTCTTTTTCTTATAGTTCCGACATGGGAGACCCAGCACCCTCCCTATTGCCTGTTGGCAGGTTTCTTGTTCCGTGTGTTTTCACCGGCTGTTGTTGTTGTAGACAGAGGGTCCGGTTGTTCCGGGTTTTGCTCTCTCTACTTGTGGGTGGATGTCCTCCTTCAGCTTTTGCACTAAACTGGCTAGGACTGGCTACCAGGGGGTGTATATGCTAGGAGGGAGGAGCTACACGTTTGAGTGTAGTACTTTGTGTGTCCTCCGGAGGCAGAAGCTATACACCCATGGTCTGGGTCTCCCATGTCGGAACTATAAGAAAAAGAATTTACGGTAAGTAACAAAATTCTCTTTTTTGCTCTATTTTCCGGGATATGGGGCTCAATGGTGGCTTATTTTTTTGTCTCAAGCTGATGTTTTTAATGGTACTATTTTTGCGCAAATGCTATGTTTTGATCGACTGTTATTGCATTTTGCGCAAAATTTATGACCAAAAAAATATTTAATTTTAGGGTTTGGAATTTTTCTGCCACTAAGCCGTTTACCGATCAGATTGATTTTATATGTTGATCGGGTGTTTCTGAACACTGCGATACCAAATGTGTGTTTTGGGGTTTTTGTTTTTTATTAAAACTTTTTAATTTTCAATGGGGGGGGGTTATTTTAACTTTTTTTATGTTTGTTTGTTTGTTTTTGTTTTTTTTGTTTTTTGTTTGTTTTTTTTAAACTTTATTTTTACTTTTACTAGTCTCCCTAGGGCCCTATATGGATCAGCAGTCTGATCGCTCATTCATTTCTCCTGATCAGAGCATCAAAGCGGTGCTGCTCTGATCAGCAGAAATGCTCCGTTCTAGTAACAGGCGACACTATGTTGGCTGTAACAAACTAAATCATGATAGCGACAGTCATCACATGAACCTGTACTACCTTGACATCCATAGACTCCCCATGATCGTGTCACAGGGCCTCTGATGGTGGTGAGAAAAGGCACGTTCCCTGCTGCAGCCGGTGGTGATCACCCCCTTCATGATTTAGGACGAATAGTTACGTCCTCGGTCGTTAAGGGCGGAACACCCCCCAATACAGTTAAAAGCACGGATGAGTGCAAGAATCAGTTCCCTGGCAGTGATGAGCAGGAGGAGGGTGACCTAACTTTAAAACATGTCTCTGACCAGTTAATTCAGGACATATCCCTATCCCAAGGCCTCATTGACTGGAAAAATAGGAGGTACAATCTGAGGTGGACTTCTCCATCAGGATCTACAAGCTTTGAGAATCTGCATCACTGAGGCAGAAACCAGAATATCCCATCTTAAAGATACGGTGGCTTCTATGACCTCCAAATTAACCAATGTGGCGGGGTCAATGAATGCTTGGCAACAAAAGGCAGATGGCCTTGAAAATAGAATGCACCAAAATAATATCCGTGTTATTGGTCTCTCAGAACGCTCAGAGGTACAGCAGCCTGAGCACTCCCTGTAAGATTGGCTGGCTAAAGACTACCCTTCTAAATTATTTTATTTTGACATTTGTAGTGGAAAGGGCCCAAAGGTTTTCCCACACAGCCTCTTCCTCTGGGGTCAGCCCCCAGACCATTTCCTGGCAAGGCTCCTTAACTGTAAGGACAGAGACATGGCTTTTGCGTTTGGCCAGGCAGAATGACCCACTTAAATTTGACAATGCTACAGTCTCCATCTTCCCTGATTTTTCTTTGTGTACATTCAGAAACAAAGAGCCCGGATCCTGAAAGTTACAAAGTCCCTTGGAGAATGGAACATCTTGTATTCATTGGTCTATCGTGCCCATCTCCGAATCATCCGTGAGGGCAAATCGTTGTTTTGGGGTTTTGTTCCACCCCGGATGAGGCTGCAGAATGGCTTCAGTTGTACCCAAAATGTGGGGGGAGTGACATTACTACTTTTGTTAGCTTCTCTGCCTTGAATAGTCATATTTGTTCGTTGAGACGGGAGAGTTGGAACTGCTTTTCTCCCATAATGTCTCTTCCTTTTCTTCATACAGCCGAGATACGCTAGTAAAGAGTTCTTTCTTATTGCAGGGGCTATAACATCTATGCAACATAGCTGGAGAAAGACAGACATGAACCGCACATCAAAAAATCATACTTTAATCTAATGCCGCTAGGCAAAAGTTCATATACCTGAATATGAGGTTCTTGGTGTACTGTTCTAAACAAACTAAGTGACGCCCACTGCCAGGTCATGGCGACCCTTTGAGTGGATCACTAACTTATTTGAAGCCTTACAGGTGCAGTGCCACGTGACAAGTACTGCCGCAGCGACAGTGCACCAACAGGGCAGGTGACCTTGCGCCTCACAACACCCATGCTGCAAGGCTGAACAACCCCCCCCCCCCCTCCCCAAGACTCCTGGTCACACTGCCCCACCAACACAAAACCACTACAGCAATGGCCGCCACAGAGCACAAGCACCCTGTGAAAGATGCTGGACAACTCGCCTTCCACAAACTTTTTATTTTTATTTTTTTCTCTCCAGCTATGTTGCTATAACATCTATAGCTAAAACTAGTATCAGTGTCGGAATCTCCTTTTTGATTTAACATCAAGAGCAATTAGACACTGCTCTCATTTTTTTCGATGTCCATTTATAAGTTTTTCCTATGGTTTACTCTTAAATTGCTTTTTATTTTTTTTATATTCTGCCAGTAACCGTGGTGCTAACCCCTTTCTTTTACAGAATGCGGTGTGGAGCTGGGAATGCTGGTGAACTAACTGAACTTGAGATCCAGCTATATATGAGGTGGTTGGGGGCGGCGGTAGAGCGTCCAGCATATGGTACCTTTCATGATGTGTTCTGACCTTTAAATGCTTGGTGTGGAATGTTAGAGGCCTTAAATCCCCCAGTAAAAGTCATTTTTCTCACAAATCGGGCAACATAAACCTCATATAGTGGTCTTGGTGGATACGCACTTGACCAGAGACTCAGCTAAATGTATATAAAGCCCTTGGGTACAGTGGGTCATACGCTTTCGTTACATGTTATTCCAGAAGAGTCTATCGGCTAATACATAAGTCACTTTGCTGGGACCTTAGTCGCTTGTAGGGACCCAGAGGGGATGTTTTGTATTAGTCTACACCACCATTAACACTCAGGAATAAATACACCCACACACTTCTCACCTCCCCAACACTTATGTTCTGTGTATGGGAGACTTCAATCTAGTTATAGACAGCGACTTGGACAGATTTTGCTTAGACACCATCCCCTCTGATGTGGCTTCACCCCATACCAGGTTATCAGTCTATATGAATGGCAATGGTTGGTTGGGTCTTTAGAGATTGCACCACCCAGGGGTGTCGGAATACAGGTGCCACTCCTCTACCAAGCGCTCACTCTCCCGCCTTGATTACATATTTGGGTTTAGTAGTCTTGCCTTGAGGGTTGAAGATAGAGAACATGGTAATAGGGGAATTTCAGATCATAGCCTTGTGATACTGTCTCTCTCAAATTCAGCCAGTCGGCATATAGACCAATATGGAAATTGAATGCATTCTGGTTGAAGTTGATCGGATCTAATGGTAGAATCCCTGAACAGCTAGACTGGTTCATAACTGCTCACGTGAAGCCTCGTCACAGTAACCTCTTCTGGGGTATCCGTAAAACCTACCAACGAGGTTGTCTCATATCAACAATAACTTGCCTTAAGACAACCACCTCACAAGAGAACGATATGATTGAACTACTGATAAATGAGGCGCAGAAGGTTTTTATCTCCAACCCCTCTAATGATAATAGACTGACATGGCTAAGCTCACATAGGCGGTAAACACAGCACTTGGTATCCAAGTCCAAGCGCAAGTTATTTTTTACTCGGCAATCATATTTTGAGGTGGGGAAGCAGTCCAGCTAGCTATTGACCTTTTATGGTCTGGCACCATAATTCTTCCAATACTATACTTAACCCCTTAACGACCCATGACGTACTGGGTACGTCATGGATAGTGTGCCGGTAAGCCCTGCCGCCGGCAGGCGGCCGCGATCCGCGCACATATCAGCTGTTATCAACAGCTGACATGTGTGCCTGCTAGCCGCGGGTGGAATCTCTTCCACCCGCGGCCATTAACCCCTTACATTTCGCTGCCAAAATCTGGCAGCGATATGTATATGGGCGCTGCCATGACAGTCACTTACCCTGCCCCCACCGGAAGTCACGTGACATAACGTGACTTTCGGTGGTTGCCATGGTAGCACAGGGTCATGTGATGACGCCTGTAGCTAACATGACTCCCTTCCTCTCAATGCCGGAATACAGCCGGCATTGAAAGTAAAGCAGCAAATCTGCAGTTCTCAGCTCTGTAGCTGAGATCTGCAGATAGTGCAGAGCGATCGGATTGCTGATCGCTATAGCCCCCTAGGGGGACTAGTAAAATAAAAAAAAGTAAAAAAAAGTTTTAAAAAATTAAAAAAAATAAAAAAAACCTAAGTTCAAATCACCCCCCTTTCACCCCATTGAAAATTAAAGGGTTAAAAAAATACAAAATACACACATTTAGTATCGCCACGTTCAGAAATGCCCGATCTATCAAAATATAAAATCAATGAATCTGATCAGTAAACGGCGTAGCGGCAAAAAAAAAATTCCAAACGCCAAATTATGTTTTTTGGTCGCCGCAAATTTTGCGCAAAATGCAATAACAGGCCATCAAAACGTAGCATCTGCGCAAAAATGGTACAGTTAAAAACGTCAGCTCGAGACGTAAAAAATAAGCCATCACTGAGCCTCAGATCCTGAAAAATGAGAACGCAACGGGTTTTGGAAAATGGCGCAAAATGTGTGCCACGTTTTTTGGACAAGCTTGTGAATTTTTAACCCCTTAGATACAGGTAAACCTATACATGTTTGGTGTCTACAAACTCACGCTGACCTGAGGCATCACATAGATATCTCAGTTTTACCATATAGTGAACACAGTGAATAAAATATCCCAAAAACTATTGTACGATCACACTTTTTTTTGCAATTTTTCCACACTTGGAATTTTTTTGCCGTTTTCCAGTACACTATATGGTAAAACTTATGGTTTCATTTAAAAGTACAACTCGTCCTGCAAAAAACAAGCCCTCATATGGCAAGATTGATGGAAAAATAAAAAAGTTACGCCTCTCGGAAGAAGGGGAGAAAAAAAACGCAAAAACTGAAAGTGCCCGGGGGCTGAAGGGGTTAAAATTCGAAGGTCTTATGGTTATGTAATCACTTCCCCGACTGCTATCCTTCAGTGCTTCCACGAGTATTATAGTTCATTGTATAACTCCACGAGTGAGGCGACTATCACGGAATGCTTGGTGTATTTAACGGATTTAGATTTCCTGAGGTTGACTGCTGCTCAGCAATTCTTTCTAGATGCCGAAATTACTCTGGAATATAAATTAGCTTTGTGATAGCTTATTTGGCTACAGACAAGGCTGATTGGTAAATGTAGATTACACATTTTTCACACAAATTTTAACTAAACGATCAGACGGGCTTTATGCCAGGGGAAAGCACATCCATTAATATTAGCATTCAGTCTGTTGTCCAATTCAGCTCCACCGTAAAAGGTAATGGGCTTTTGCCTTGCTGGATATAACCAAGGCATTTGACTCATTGGAGTGAAAAAAATTTAATGGCCTGCCTTCAAAACTTTGGATTTGGTCCCAGATTTTGTAATTTGTTGAAATGCTATACTGGGCTTCTAAGGCACGAGTGGTGATTAATGGCATCTCATCTGAGCCATCTTTGCTGGAGAGGGGGACTCTGCAAGGATGCCCTTTATCGCTGGCTTTTTTTGCCCTGGCCATTGAAGCTCTTGCAATTAAGATGCGTTCCAATCAATTGATACAAATTACAAACCGCATGAATCCCATTGGCTATATGCTTATATTTATGGATGATGTGAAGCAGTCTTTGCCTCGGGTTCTCAGTCATTGATGACTTTAGTAAATACTCTGGGTTGGGCATTACTTGGGATAAGTGCACTCTGATGTGTCTCTCTCATTTCTCCACAATCCATCTGGAAGCGCTATCTCCGTTTTCTTTGGTTGCTTTAAATACCTGTGAATAATTATACAGAAGGATAGTAAAAATGACCTTCAATCAAATGTCTATCCTCTATTGCAATTAACTAAACCTAAATTTTCATTGTTGAGCAAGCTACAGTTATCCGTTCCTGGTCACAAAAAATTAATAAAAGATATTAAAAATTAAAGGTGACCACCTTACAAAGAGCTGAGCAAATGGTTATTACACACACATGCAGGTCCGCTTAAGGCAATACGTGCTTGGATGCCTGGCTTCTTTCTGCCTAACTCAGAGTCACTTAGCTTGCACAGCGGAGGCGGACTGTCTACTTTGTTTTCTAGAAATGGATAAATTGGGTACACAGAGGTTACTGCCTCTCCTCACATTAAAAAAAAATGTTTAAAAGAACTGAAGTCCTCAGTGATTGATACCTTTTTTTTAATGGCTAACTGAAAAGATGGTAGTAGCCAGCTTTCAAGACTACGCAGGTCTCAATCAGGCCCCGTATAACATAACATCTGAAGAGTCACATATTTATACACAACAGGACATAGAATAGAGCAGTAAATAAGACAAGTTATGTGAAGCAGAACGATCAGTATATGAAGGGGACAAACTGTTGTGGCCATAAATATTGCAGCAGTTCATAGATCAGCAGTGTGAAAGTTTTATTGTCCTCTGATTAGGGTCTGGTCCAGGGCTGTGATGCCCCCAGATGCTCTGAGGAGCACATTTCTTAATTGCTGTAAAAAGACATAAATCCATGTGACACATTCATTCCTGCTCTGAGTGTGTCAAAGATCATCATAAGTTTGTATTCCCATAGTCTCCTGTTTCTCTGGGATTTGAAATTTTTCTTCAATACCAGCAATTTCATGTCCATGATACTATGATCAAGGTTACAAAAATGTTTGGCCACAGGTAGATCCATCCTTTTTTTCCCTAATTGTGTGGCGGTGAGAATTCATCCTTGTCCTGAGCTGTTGTCCTATCTCCCCTACATACAGACCCCCAGTTGGACATTTGGTACATATAATTAAGTACACCACATTGGTTGTGGTGCAGCTGAAGGTACCTGGGATCTTGTAGTCCTGATGTGATCTGGGAATCTTCATCTTGTCCCTTGTCAATATAAATGGACAGGTCTTACATTTTTTCTGGTTGCAGGGAAGTGTTCCTGTTGTTGGAGAGGACAGGGAGCTTCCTACAATGATGCTTTTTAGATTCGGGGACTGCCTAAAACACAAATGGGGGGGTCCGGAAAAATAGATTTTAATCGAGCATCTTTTTGCAGGAATGGTTGTAGTTTCCGTGCAGCTCCTCTCAACACCTCCAGATGTGGACTGTAGGTAATTACAAGAGGTCCCGGTTGTTTTCTTCTTTAGTTTTATAATGTAGGAGATGGTTTCTTTATATTCTAGTGGCTCTTGTAATCTGGTTTTCAATTGTTCTTTGGTGGTAGCTTTGATTCAAAAAGGTCTTTCTGAGGCCCTCAAGGTGATTGCCTCTATCTGTAGTGTTGGAACATATCCGATTGTACCTGATGGCATGACTGTACACTATAGATGTGTTTTTTGGTTTTTTTTGTGTTTTTTTTTTTGTGTTTTGGATGAAAACTGTCCCATTTCAGGTATGTTGGACAGTCAATTTGCTTCTATTTCATTGTTCCATAGTTTAATGATGGTGTCCAAAAAATTGATTTCAGTGCAGGAATAGTTGACTGTTAGGTTGATGGTGGGATGAAACTGATTAAAGGGAACCAAACATTAGGATTTTGGTATAGAAGGTAAAGCCAGTGCAGTACTGGCACTATCAGGCACAGGCTGTACATACCATTAGTGGGCAGCTCTGATGTTTAGGCTGTGAAATCCAAGTTTATAAAGTTTGAAAACTCATCATGTTTTTGATTGACGTGTGCACCTCTGCTGGTAATATCCGGGAGGGTTATGCACATGATTCCCGCCCCCCTGCCGCCTATTCCTCCATCTCACTGGCTGTATGTAAATTTCTCTATTCAGAAATATGGCGTCTGAGTTAGCGCCTGCGCATAGCGCTTATCTCTAGCGCCGTGTTTCTGAAGCCCGCAGTACCTAGTATTGTGCATGAGAGGGCGGCGCCTGCGCCCTCGCTTTAGATCTCATTGTGACCGCGGGAGCGCGTGCGGTCACAACAGGACTGGAGAACAGCTGATCTTACCCCGATTAGCTTCAGCAGACGTCTGCTACGATATCGTCTGCTGCAGCTAATCGGTAAGATCAGCTGTTCTCCAGTCCTGTTGTGACCGCGCACGCTCCCGCGGTCACGAGATCTGAAGAAGCGAGGGCGCATTCGCCGCCCTTTCTTGCACAATACTAGGTACTGCGGGCTTCAGAAACACGGCGCCAGAGATAAGTGCTATTCGCAGGCGCCAACTCAGACGCCGTGTTTCTGAATAGAGGAATTTAAGCCACCCTTAAGCCACGTTGTAACCAGTTTGGTAGTATGCTTCAGGTCATTGTACATTTGGAAGACCCATTTCAACTCAAGCTTTAAGTTCCTGGCTGATGTCTTGAGATGTTGATTCAGTGTTGCCACAATCTCCTTTCCTCATGATGTCATCTATTTTGTGAAGTGCACCAGTCCCTCCTGCAGCAAAACAATCGCACAACATGATGCTGCCACCCCCGTGTGTCACAGTTGGGATGGTGTTCATAGGCTTCAAAGCTTCTCCCTTTTTACTCCAAATGTAATGGTCATTATGGCCAAACAGTTAAATTTTAATTTCACCAGACCACAGGACATGTCTCCAAAATTTTGTTTTTGTTCCTGTGCACATTAGCAAACATTAATTTATCTATGTTCCTCCCGGCAGAGTGGCCTTTCAGCCCATGTTGATACAGTACTTGTTTCACTGTGGATAATGAGTCTTACTAGGTTCCAGTTTCCGCCAGCATCTTCAAAAGCTTTTTCGCTTTTGTTCTTGGGTTGAAATGCAGATGTCTGACTAAAGCATGTTCATCCCTGGTACACAGAACCTGTCTCCTTCCTGAGCAGTATGATGGTTGGACATTCCCATCTTGTTTGTACTTGCATATAATTGTTTGCACAGATGAACGAGGCACCTTCAGGTATCTCGAAATTGCACCCAAGAATGAACCAGACTTGTGCAAGTCCACAATTCTTTTTGTGACATTTTTGCTGATTTCTTTTGACTTTCCCATGATGCTACACACAGAAGCAGTGTGTTTCAGGTGTGCATTAAAATACATCCACAGGTGTCTCTAATTCAGATGTTTCCAATTAACCTATCAGAAGCTTCCAAATACATGACATCATATGAGCTGTCCCTTATTGTTTAAAGGCAAAGTACTCTTAGTATATATGTAAACTTTTGACTTTGCAGATAGCGAGCTTTTAAGACATTTTTATTACTATCCACAATATCCAGCGGAATGAGAAACTATAAAATGTTTTTATATATGAGATGTAAATTAATTTGGGCCTAAGTCTTATTAAAATATATTGAGGTTGGCACCCAACGGCAGAATGGCTTACTATGTTATCTTTAGTTTTCTTGTTGGTCTTATGTACAGTGCTTTGCGAAAGTATTCGGCCCCTTTGAAATTTTTCAACCTTTTCCCACATTTCAGGCTTCAGACATAAAGATAATGTTAATGTTATGGTGAAGAATCAACAAGTGGGACACAATTGTGAAGTTGAATGAAATTTATTGCTTATTTTAAACTTTTTTAAAAAATGAATAACTAAAAATTGGGGCATGCAATATTATTCGTCCCCTTTAAGTTAATACTGTGTAGCTCCATATTTTGCTGCGATTGCTGAAAGTCGCTTGGGGTATGTCTTTATCAGTTTTTTGCACATCGAGAGACTGAAATTCTTGCCCATTCTTCCTTTGATAATAGGTCGAGCTGAGTGAGGTTGGATGGAGAGCGTTTGTGAACAGCAGTTTTCCGCTTTTTCCACAGATTCTGTATTGGATTCAGGTCTGGACTTGGCCATTCTAACACCTGGATACGTTTATTTGTGAACCATTCAATTGTAGATTTTGCTTTGTTTGGGATCATTGTCTTGTTGAAAGACAAATCTCCATCCCAGTCTCAGGTCTTTTGCAGACTCCAACAGGTTTTCTTCAAGAATGGTTCTGTATTAGGCTCAATCCATCTTCCCATCAATTTTAACCATCTTCCCTGTCGTAGAAAAGCAGGCCCAAACTATGGTGCTGCCACCACCATGTTTGACAGTGGGGATGTTGTGTTCAGGGTGATGAGCGGTGTTGCTTTTAGGCTAAACATATCGTTTGGCACTGTATTCAAAAAGTTAAATTTTGGTTTCATCTTACTAGAGCACCTTTTTCCACATGTTTGGTGTGTCTCCCAGGTGTGGCTTGTGGCAAACTTTAATTGACACTTTTTATGAATATTTTTGAGAAATGGCTTTCTACTTGCCACTCTTCCATAAAGGCCAGATTTGTGCAGTGCACGACTGATTGTTCTCCTATGGACAGACTCTCCCACCTCAGCTGTAGGTCTCTGCAGTTCATCCAGAGTTATCATGGACCTCTTGGCTGCATCTCTGATCAGTCTTCTCCTTGTTTGAGATTTAATTTTTGAGGGATTGCTGGATTTTGGTAGCTTTGCAGTGGTATCATACTCCTTCCATTTCAATATGATCACTTGCACAGTGCTTCTTGGGATGTTTAAAGTTGTGGAAATCTTTTTGTAACCAAATCCGGCTTTAAACTTCTCCACAACAGTATCATGGACCTGCCTGTTGTGTTTTTTGGTCTTCATGATGCGCTCTGTGCTTTATGCCCTGTGCGCACGCTACGTTTTTTGCCACAGATTTGCCGTGTTTTTGCTGCATGAGTTGCTGCAGAAAATGTTAACCTTCTGCAGTCATTACCCAGCAAAACCTATGGTAAAAAAAAAAATGCTGTGCGCACACTGCGTTTTTTTTCCCCTTTAGGATTTGCTGCAGAATTTCTGCAGCAAAAAGAATGAGCATGTCACTTCTTTTCCGCAGGTACCTGCGGTTTTTGCCATAGATAATGGTAAAAAACCCCGCAGGGAACAACCTGTGGAAAATTCGCGGTAAAACCACATGCGGTTTTCAGGTGCGGTTTCCTGCCGGTTTTTTTTTAACGCAGGCACGGTAATCTTTCATAGGGTGCGGAATTTTAAGAAAATTCCATTTTCTAATGCGCACAGGGCCTTAAACAGAACACTGAGACTATCACAGAGCAGGTGCATTTATATAGACTTCATTATACACAGGTGGATTATATTTATCATCATCAGGCATTTAGGACAACATTGGATCATTCAGAGATCCTCAATGAACTTCTGGAGTGAGTTTGCTGCCCTAAAAGTAAAGGGGCTGAATAGCAAAATTCTCGTTAAGTGGGTTACTCGTTAAGCGATGTACCACTGTATTATTATTATTATTCCTACTACATATTGGGATTGGATCTTGGAGATGTGAATAACCCTGTTAATAGCAGGGAAAGGCACTGACAAGGGTAAAGAGATCAGTCGGCTTCAACCAACTTTCTCATCCCACTAATGGATGCTCTGTAATGCAATATAATGTCCTTCATGCTGCTGCTGCTCCTGTCTGTGTGTGCTGAAGAAGAGCAGGAATCCATGCTCTGTATAGGAGGCATCATAGCAGCTAGAATCCAACAACTGAGAAATGAAAATTAGACAAGCTACAGAGGGAAAAAACTGGAGAAAAGGCAGAGTAAGTTGTATTGTAGCTAGAAGTAGTTATTCCTCATGTATTCATAACATAGCTTATATTAAAAAGTTACCTTAAATGACAAGTACGGTTTAACCCCATACAAGCAGCTGTGTTGTGATCCAGTGACCAAGGAGGACCAGAAAAAGAGCAATAACTCGAAAACCCAGAAAATAACCAGAGTGGCTGGAACCTTAACGGACTGCAGACCTAATACTGACACACAACTAGAAGTAGCCATAGGACGAGCCTACGATGGCCTAGTAGTCTCGACACAGCCGGAGAACTAAATACTCTAACAGAGAGAGATGTAGAAAAGCTAATCTGCCTCAGGGTAGTCTCCAAAGATATAGATAGCCCCCCACATGTAAAGATTACGGTGATATAGGGCAACACAATACGTAGCTAGAGAACAGATTAAGCAAAGATGAGGCCCAAAACTATATAGGAAAGGATAGGAAAGAGCACTGACTGCAGCCGTAAAACCCTAATAAATACATGCACGCCTGACATGGAAAAATACTGCGCCTAAACAGGTTCTCCCCCCGTTATATCAGTACTCTGGTGTTACTGGGATCCAAGAAAAACATTGATGTAGAGAGGGGACTGAATATTGTACCAAGCATGACAAAACACAATACATAACAGAACATGGAGCAGGGTACACAGATACTCCCAGCAGGGAATAATCCAATTCCACCAGGAACTCCACACAGGCAAAATCACAAAGTGAAAAACCATAACCAAGGTACAAGACCAACTTATCTGAGAGAAGTTCTGGAGACACAGAACAGGACTGGTTTCAGGAAGTCCTTAGAACACAGGAAATACAATTGAGCACTGGCAAGGAACAAAAGGAAGCTATATAGTTCTATAAACTCAAAACAAATGGCCTGATTGCAAATCCTACTCAGCTGTCCAGTTCCCACTCAGCAAGTCAACTGCATTACCAGCACTGACCACAAGAGGGAGCCCCAAACTGGAATCGAATTCAAATGTATTCACAACACAGCTGTGTCCTTCTCTAGTGTATGAACCCTTTTAAGCTGCTATGTCCTCATCTTGTAGATTAAGTTTACAAGTTAATATGTGCTCCTTTTTACTGAGCTGTATAATTAATAAGGACATCTTAATACTTAGTTGATGAATAAATATTCTGTGGGCTAGTGTTCAGGCTCCTGAAAGTGAGCAAATGCTTCTTTCTGCTACCATTATGATGCATTGATGTTCACCCTTAGTCCTGCCAGATCTGAGCATAAGGCTCTACTTTCCTATTCATATGCTTTATAGAATTAGCCCCTTCTCCAGTTAGTACATCTCAGTGAAGAGAGCTTCAAAAGACTGGGCTACTCTGCTCAAATGAAAGTAAACATGTTTCCCTATAATACTGATGGAAATAGATTTTTCTAATGTGTATTTCTTTGTCGCTCTATTGGGAGACCCAGACAATTGGGTGTATAGGCTATGCCTCCGGAGGCTGCACAAAGTATTACACTTAAAAGTGTTAAGCCCCTCCCCTTCTGCCTATACACCCCCCGTGCTCTCACGGGATCCTCAGTTTTTTGCTTTGTGCGAAGGAGGCAGACATGCAAGCACAGCTCCACAGATTAGTCAGCAGCAGCTGCTGACTATGTCGGATGGAAGAAAAGAGGGCCCATATAGGGCCCCCAGCATGCTCCCTTCTCACCCCACTCTTTGTCGGCGGTGTTGTTAAGGTTGAGGTACCCATTGCGGGTACGGAGGCTGGAGCCCACATGCTGTTTTCCTTCCCCATCCCCCTCAGGGCTCTGGTGGAAGTGGGATCCTATCGGTCTCCAGGCACTGAGGCCGTGCTCCTTCCACAACTCCTGAGGAGCCTGCGGATAGGAGCCGGGTATCGATCAGGGACAGGGCCCTGCATCTTTGAGGTACTCTGTGTCCCCGTGGGGACCGCGCACAGCAGCACTCCAGCATTGCTGGGTGTGCTAGTGCACCGGGGACTGCGGCGCTGACCGCCTTTGGTGCCATTATACACTGCAGCGGTGCTGAGTGTATTTGTGTATGGGGACGGCCGCGCTGACCGCCGCCGCCATTGTTTTTACTGAGGCGCGGCTGGGACTTGTAGTGCGCCGGGGACTCTGCGCTGGCCGCGCTTTTACGGCGGCCGCGCTTATAACTAGAGTCCCCGGCTTTTTGGGCCTAGTCTCCGTTCTTCCCGCCCTCAGCCCTGCCAGTCAGGGGAAGGGCGGGACGCTGCACAGGACGAGCAGCACTGAGGGCTGGAGCATGCTTTGCATACTCCACCCCCCTCACTGTGCACACTGTGACTCCAACTCCCGCACTTTCTCGGTCACGCCCACGACTCCCTCATCTCCTCAGGACGCCGGCAGCCATTACTGTCAGCTCCTAGGACGCTGCAGAGGGGAGACAAACTCTGGGGGACCCAGGCACGAGTTCAGGGGGCCACACAACCGCTTTCAGCAGGCGGTAAGCAGCACCTGAGGTGCTGATTTCCCTGGTGTAGTAGTGTGTTTAGAGTTTATATCTTTGCTATACTTTACACTGTATGGTGCACAGTCAATTTTCTGGTCATATACCCTGTGGTGTGGCTCAAGGGGCAACAAAACACAGGCTTACTGAGCTGCCAGCGCTGCATGTGCAAACCGGCAGGTTCCATTGACCCTCATGGTGGACCCCTGTGGCATTTGTTCTGGCCTCTGCTCAAGGGGTCCCAGGGACAACAACCAAACAGATCCAGGTGACAGGGACGGAGTTTGCAGTTTTTACTGACAGACTTTCTGAGACTATGGCTAAAATACTAGACGCTGGCAGTCCAGACTGGTATCTCAGACCATGGGCACTGTACAATCACTGCCCTCTATTCCCCTCAGTTGGAACAACAATGTTCCCCCGGGGTGTCTCATAGGTCCCAGGGTGAAGCTCTGACACGGACCGCAGTCCCAGACCGCCTAGGCGAGCTCGCTTAGACACCCCCTCGACCTCATCACATTGTTCAGGGTCTCAGAGAAATTACTCTCTGTATCAGAAGAGGAGGTGGCTGATCAGGATTCTGATCCTGATGCCGCTCTCTACCTTGATATCCCTGAGGCGGACGCCATAGTGAATGCTCTTATTGCGTCCATAAAAATGATGCTGGATCTTTCTCTCTCAGGCTCATCCAGCAGAAGGGTCACCTTCTCAAGGTCCCCCAAGAGTACAGCGAGTAGGTTTCTGGATCACTCTGACGTCTCGGAGGCAGTCCAGACACGCCGAGTTTGTCCGGATAAGCGTTTCTTCCAAGCGCTTTAAGGATACACTTTATCCCTTCCCCCCTGACGTGGTCAGGGCTGGACTCAGTGTCCCAAGGTGGATTCTCCAATCTCTAGACTGGCGGCTAGATCCATAGTGGCAGTTGAAGATGGGGATTCGCTCAGGGATGCCACTGACAGACAGATGGAGCTCTGGTTGAAATCCATCTATGAAGCTATCGGCGCGCCTTTTGCTCCAGCATTCGCAGCCCTATGGGCGCTCCAAGCTATTGCAGCGGGTCAGGCGCAAATTGACGCACTTGCACGTACGTCTGCGCCGCAAGTGGCGTCTGTAACCTCTCAAACTTCGGCATTGCGTCCTACGCTATTAATGCTGTCCTGGACTCTGCGAGCCGTACGGCGGTTGCAGCCGACAATTCGGTGGCAATATGCAGGGCCTTGTGGCTTCGGGAATGGAAGGCAGACTCAGCTTCCAAAAAAGTGCTTAACCGGTTTGCCATTTTCTGGCGACCGTTTGTTTGGTGAGAGGCTGGATGAAATCATCAACCAATCCTGGGAAAGGAAACATCCTTACCCCAGACCAAACCAAGATTACCCCAACAGAGAATGGGACAGTCGAGGTTTCGGTCCTTTCCGGGCGCGGGCAGGTCCCAATTCTCCTCGCCCAAACGTCCTCAGAAGGGTCAGAGGAACTCCGATCCATGGCGGTCTAAGGCACGCCCTTAAAAGACCGCCGGAGGTGCCGCCACCAAGTCGGCTTCCTCATGACCTACGGCCCTCACACCCCATCCTCGGTCGGAGACAGGCTCTCCCGCCTTTCAGACATTTCGCTGCCACAGGTTAAGGACCGTTGGGTGAGAGACATTCTGTCTCACGGTCACAGGATAGAGTCAACTCTCGTCCTCCGACTTGATTTTTCAGAACATCCCCGCCTCCCGGGCGAGCCGATGCTCTCCTACAGGCGCTGGGCACTCTGGAAACAGGAGGAGTGGTGATCCCGGTTCCTCTTCAGCAACAGGGTCACGGTTTTTACTCCAACCTGTTTGTGGTCCCAAAGAAGGACGGATCTTTCCGTCCTGTCCTGGACCTAAAACTGCTCCACAAACATGTAAAAGCCAAGCGGTTCAGGATGGAATCCCTCCGCTCCGTCATCGCCTCAATGTCCCAAGGAAATTTCCTTGCATCGATCGATATCAAGGAGGCTTATCTCCACGTACTTATTGCTCCAGAGCATCAGCGCTTCCTGCGCTTCGCCATCGGAGATGAACACCTGAAGTTCGTGGCACTGCCGTTCGGCCTGGCGACAGCCCCACAGGTTTTCACCAAGATCATGGCTGCAGTACTTGCGATCCTACACTCTCAGGGTCACTCGGTGATCCCTTCCTTAGACGATCTGCTGGTCAAGGCTCCCTCTCAAGAGGCATGCCAGCACAGCCTCACCGCTACTCTGGATACTCTCCAGACTTTCGGGTGGATCATCAATTTTCCAAAGTCAAATCTGACACCGGCCCAATCGCTGACATATCTTGACATGGAGTTGTCATACCCTCTCAGCGATAGTGAAGCTTCCGCTGAACAAACACCGTTCACTACAGACGGGGGTGCAATCTCTAGGTCAGTCACTCCCCTTGAGGCGCCCCACGCACTTCCTCGGGAAGATGGTGGCAGCAATGGGGGCAGTCCCTTTCACGCAGTGTTCATCAGCGTCCTAAAGGGACTCCTACGCAAGGAGACAGGAAACCGACATTCCTCAACAGGAACGTCTCCCTCTCTCAGGCATACCACTTCATTGTCGAGGGGAAATTCCTTCCTTCTCCCATCCTGGGCAGTGGTCACGACGGACGTGAGTAGGTTTCCGTGGGGAGCAATTTTTCTCCACCACAGGGCTCAAGGTACGTGGACTCACCATTGAGTCCTCGCTTCTGATCAATGTTCTGGAGATCAGAGCAGTGTATCTCGTCCTAAAAGCGTTCCAGCAGTGGCTGGAAGGTAAGAAGATCCGAGTTCAGTCGGACAACTCCACAGCGGTGGCTTACAGTCCGGCGGCTTCTGCTGTGGATGGAAGCCACAGCCTCCACCATATCCGCAGTTCACATCCCAGGCGTGGAACACTTGGGGCAGACTTTCTCAGTCGCCAGGGCATGGACGCAGAGCAAGGGTCCCTTCACCAGGACGGGTTTCACGAGATATGTTGCCACTAGGGCATGCCGGACGTCGACCTAATTGCGTTCCGGCACCACAACAAGGTTCCGACGTTCATGGCACAGTCTCAAGATCCCAGAGCTATGGCGACAGACGCCTTCGTTCAACACTGGTCGCAGTTTCAGCTTACTTACGTGCTCCCACCGTTGGCACGGTTGCCCAGAGTGTTACGCAAGATCACGGCAGACTGCCGCGGCTGCCGCCGCGTCATCCCCGTTGCTCCAGACTGGCCGAGGAGGTCGTGGTCCCGGATCGGTGGCATCTCACGGTCGGCCGACCGGGGGCACTGCCAGACCGACCAGAATTGCTGTCTCAAGGGCCGTTTTTTCCATCTGAATTCTGGGGCCCTCAACCTGGCTGTGTGGCCATTGAGTCCTGGATTCTAGCGTCTTCAGGATTATCTCAAGAAGCCATTGCCACTATGAGACAGGCTAGTAAACAAACGTCCGCCAAGGTCTAACCACAGGACGCGGAAAATATTCCTGTCGTGGTGCTCTGCTCAGGGTTTTTTCTCCCTGGCCATTTGCCTTGCTCCCTTCCCTGTCCTTCCTTCAATTTGGACTGGAAAAGGGTTCGTCGCTCGGCTCCCTTAAGGGACAAGTCTCAGCGCTCTCTGTGTTTTTTCCAGAAGTGCCTAGCCAGACTTCCACAGGTACACACGTTCCTGCAGGGGGTTTGTCACATCGTTCCTTTTTACAAGCGGCCGTTACAACCTTCGGATCTGAACAGGGTGCTGATGTTCTTCAGAAACCACCATTCGAGCCAATGAGAGATATTTCGCTCTCACGCCTTTCGCAGAAAGTGGTTTTTCTAGTACCAGTCACTTCACTTCGGAGAGTGTCTGAGCTAGCAGCGCTGTCATGCAAGGCCCCTTTCCTGGTTTTCACCAGGACAAGGTGGTTCTGCGTCCGGTTCCGGAATTTTTCCCTAAGGTGGTATCCCCCTTTCATCTCAATCAGGATATCTCCTTACCTTCTTTTTGTCCTCATCCAGTTCACCAATGTGAAAAGGATTTGCACTTGTTAGATCTGGTGAGAGCACTCAGACTCTACATTTCTCGTACGGCGCCTCTGCGCCGCTCGGATGCACTCTTTGTCCTTGTCGCTGGCCAGCGTAAAGGGTCACAGGCTTCCAAATCAACCTTGACTCGGTGGATCAAAGAGCCAATTTTCGAAGCCTACCGTTCGGCTGGGCTTCCGGTTCTCTCAGGGCTGAAGGCCCATTCTACCAGAGCCGTGGTCGCGTCCTGGGCTTTGAGGCACCAGGCTACGGCTCAGCAGGTGTGTCAGGCGGCTACCTGGTCGAGCCTGCACACTTTCACGAAACACTATCAGGTTCATACCTATGCTTCGGCGGATGCCAGCATAGGCAGACGTGTCCTTCAGGCGGCGGTTGCCCACCTGTAGGAAGGGGCCGTTTTTTCGGCTCTATTACGAGGTATTATTTTACCCACCCAGGGATTGCTTTTGGACATCCCAATTGTCTGGGTCTCCCAATAGAGCGACAAAGAAGAAGGGAATTTTGTTTACTTACCGTAAATTCCTTTTCTTCTAGCTCTAATTGGGAGACCCAGCACCCGCCCCTGTTTTTTTTTGTGTACACATGTTGTTCATGTTGAATGGTTTCAGTTCTCCGATATTCCTTCGGATTGAATCTACTTTAAACCAGTTTATAATTTTTTCCTCCTTCTTGCTTTTGCACCAAAACTGAGGATCCCGTGAGAGCACGGGGGGTGTATAGGCAGAAGGGGAGGGGCTTAACACTTTTAAGTGTAATACTTTGTGCAGCCTCCGGAGGCATAGCCTATACACCCAATTGTCTGGGTCTCCCAATTAGAGCTAGAAGAAAAGGAATTTACGGTAAGTAAACAAAATTCCCTTCTTTAGAAAAGTCTCATAATTTTAATCTGCTGTCACTTTGTGGTTTATTCAAAACATGAGGATCTATCATTTCTGTTTTTGGGTGACTATTGGGAGTGGTAGAATCTGAGAATGTTGCCCTATAAACTAAAAATGTTGTATTTCTGATTTTAGAGATAATGCTAACAATATAGGTGAATATTCTCTTTTGCCAGATGATGTTTCTTCAGAGACAGGGCCAGGTAGTAATGACAATCGAGCTGCTGGACACAGAAGATGTGCAGACAGAAGACCCCACAGAAATACAGGTGAGAACAGTAGTGTAGAGGTGACGTATAATAAATGCTGGGAGTGGAGTAATATATCTGTGCTGCCACTCTTTGCTGGACATGTCAACATTGCTAATAACACTTTGTACGTGAGGAACGTCTATTGAATTTCCTCATTGCTTTCTCTATCAAGAAATACTTGTTTACAGTTGTCAGGAAAATGTGGCTAAGATTTCCATATTGCTACTTCATCGTCATATGCCACACAGTAGAGGACATGGATTCACATACAGAGGTTTAATTCTCCCTAAATTTGCAGACTGTCCCGTTTATCAGAATGCGGTCTGCTGAAATCCATGCACAGGTTTCAGAAACAATGTTGCAGAGATTTGTTCCACAAATCTAAAGTGAGGGTTTAGTAATAAGTATGTGTCCTCTTCCTATAAAGCTGGAGGTCCACATGCGTATGACTCGTGCGAATCTCTCATCAGTATCACCCGGCACGGCCGCACATTCCCCTAACAGGAGCGGGTTGGCTGCATGTATTTCTATGCAGCTGAGGCACTCATGTCTGGAGAGTGTGCGGCCATGCCGAGTGATACCGATGAGAGATTTGCACGAGTCATATGCAAGTGGAGCTCCAGCCTAAGGCCTAAGCCACACGGCGAGAAAATCAGTGCGAGTGGAGTGCGATAAAACATCGCATTCCACTCGAACCAATTCTAGCCTGTGTGTCAGCGCACATGAGCGATTATTTTCTCAGCCCTAATCGGACCGAGAAAACAATCGCAGCATGCTGCGATTTGTAATGCGAGACTCATTTCTCTCGCACCCATTCAAGTGAATGGGGCGAGAGAAAAATCACACTGCACTCGCGGTACTCTGGTGTACCGCACGTGCAGAGCGAGAATCTCAATAGCCTGCTATGGAGGAGAGGGGGTGATAAATTCCTCCCCTCCTCAGCGCTGGTCCGCCCCTATGCAGCTCTGGCCCGCCCCTCCTAAGAGCCCCCCCGCAGCTGAGGTGCACTCGCACGGTCGGACCGCAGTCGCAGGGATACTAGCATAACACTCGGCTCCTGCTGTGCTGCCAGCGCGAGCAGTGTGTCATGCGAGCATTGCAGTAGTGCCCCGTGTGGCCCCTGCCTAATACTGGAAGTAACCAGGAAGGGTGTTAATTACCCCAGGGAGAGAGCAGCAGGGCGGTTGAGAGATTAGTAAGCTGATTACAATCCGTCTCGCAGTTCACTCCATACACACCTTGTAAACCTAATTTAATGATGAATTGGCTTATATAGGTGACCACTTAGTCGGCTTTATAAGAATGTGTCCCTTATATCCTTTTCAGCACTTATCCAATTACGTTGAACAGTTCATCAATGTAGATGATCAAAACGGCCAGAGTGAAGGCTTTCTGCTGAAGCCAGTATTTTTACAGCGGTAAGTTATGTTTTAGAACTACGTGAATTGCGGCAGTAATCTGCCTCTTCGTGACACCCCGGATTGCCTCAGAAACTAAGCAATAAACATTGACTTGTTCTTCACAGAAATATCAGACATTTCCAAAGGTGGCAATGTAGGACAATGCGAATGATGAAGGATGAAGTGAAAAGCTCCTGGAAAAGACTGATGGGAGTGGAGAGTGCCAGCAATATGGACTGTCGCTTCAGACTCAATAGTCACAAGATGATGTTTATAGTGAACTCTGAAGATTATATGTATCGCTGGGGAACACTGACTAGAGCCAAAGAGGTAAGAAAGCTGCTGAAAACCAACTAACGTCTTTGATGTTTAAGCCCTTCCCAACATGTGATGTAATAGTACATCATCACAGGAGGGCCAGAAAGATTCCTCTTCAATGAACAGCTGTCGGACAGAGCTGGCTCCAATCACTGCTTTTTAATTACTGTATTTTTCGGATTATGAGATGCACTTTTCCTCCCAAAAAGTCACCACAGGATTATAAGACGGGCCCCATATTTGTTTTTTCTCTAAATTTGCGGTGCGTCTTACCATTGTCTCTTATAAAACGGAAAGTATGGTAGTTTAAATACCGCTGTGAATCTGATTTTAATAGCACAATTGCGTTCGTGAGCCTGCACGTGTCATGGTATCCCAGAGGGTTGATGATCACACACACACACACACACACACACACACACACACACACACACACACACACACACACCGCTAAGGCTCTATCCTCCTGTGAAGCCAGCCTGTGGCTGTGCTTCGTAGGAGAAGGTCTTTTCACTATATACTGCAATAACTATTGAATTGCAGTATGTAGTATAAGCAATAAAATATTTGCAAGTTCAAGTCCTCTAAATAAATTGAAAAACATATGAAAATATATAAAGGATCAAATTGAACCTCCTTTCCGCTATTAAAACTTTGTAGAAATGCGGTATCAGGGTGTGTTAAAATACTAACAAAACATAAAATTAATTATCCCAGTTGGTAACAGCCATGAAGGAAAAGCAAATTCAAACACAACGCCACCAAAGAATGTAATAAATGGACAAAGGTTATTTTTGCACCACAATGAATGCTGAAAAACCAAATGAAAATAATAAATTGCAAATATTTTCCACTCCCCCCCCCCCCCCCCCCCCTCCCATTTTTCAGTTTAGTTGGTATTCTAAAATGGTAAAATGAATTCATTCAAAACAACTCCTCCT
>NC_134353.1:479973264-479975764 GCF_048569485.1 Anomaloglossus baeobatrachus | reverse complement strand
TGCACCAGAGCATCAGCGCTTCCTGCGTTTCGCCATAGGGGACGAACACCTTCAGTTCGTGGCACTGCCTTTCGGCCTGGCGACAGCACCACGGGTCTTCACCAAGGTCATGGCAACAGTGGTAGCAGTCCTACACTCTCAGGGACACTCGGTGATCCCTTACTTGGACGATCTGCTTGTCAAGGCACCCTCTCGAGTGGCATGCCAACACAGCCTGGACATTGCTCTGGAGACTCTCCAGAGATTCGGGTGGATCATCAATTTCCCAAAGTCAAATCTGACACCGGCCCAATCACTGACATATCTCGGCATGGAGTTTCATACTCTCTCAGCGATAGTGAAGCTTCCGCTGGACAAACAGCGTTCACTACAGACAGGAGTGTAATCTCTCCTTCAAGGCCAGTCACACCCCTTGAGGCGCCTCATGCACTTCCTAGGGAAGATGGTGGCAGCAATGGAGGCAGTTCCTTTTGCGCAGTTTCATCTGCGTCCACTTCAATGGGACATTCTTCGCAAATGGGACAGGAAGTCGACGTCCCTCGACAGGAACGTCTCCCTTTCTCAGTCAGCCAAAGCCTCCCTTCGGTGGTGGCTTCTTCCCACTTCATTGTCGAAGGGGAAATCCTTCCTACCCCCATCCTGGGCGGTGGTCACGACGGACGCGAGTCTGTCAGGGTGGGGAGCGGTCTTTCTCCACCACAGGGC
Organism: Anomaloglossus baeobatrachus; assembly: GCF_048569485.1. NCBI lineage: Eukaryota > Metazoa > Chordata > Amphibia > Anura > Aromobatidae > Anomaloglossus > Anomaloglossus baeobatrachus. The sequence goes on along the minus strand of NC_134353.1, from coordinate 479,975,059 downwards.
TCAGGGTACCTGGACTCAGCCAGAGTCCTCCCTTCAGATCAATGTTCTGGAAATAAGGGCAGTGTATCTTGCCCTAAAGGCGTTCCAGCCGTGGCTGGAAGGCAAGCAGATCCGAATTCAGTCGGACAACTCCACCGCGGTGGCATACATCAACCACCAAGGCGGAACACGCAGTCGGCAAGCCTTCCAGGAAGTCCGGCGGATTCTGCTGTGGGCGGAAGCCACAGCCTCCACCATATCCGCAGTTCACATCCCGGGCGTAGAAAACTGGGAAGCAGACTTTCTCAGTCGCCAGGGCATGGACGCAGGGGAATGGTCCCTTCACCCGGACGTGTTTCAAGAGATCTGTTGCCGCTGGGGGATGCCGGACGTCGACCTAATGGCGTCCCGGCACAACAACAAGGTCCCGGCATTCATGGCACGGTCTCAAGATCACAGAGCTCTGGCGGCAGACGCCTTAGTTCAGGATTGGTCGCAGTTTCAACTGCCTTATGTGTTTCCTCCTCTGGCACTGTTGCCCAGAGTGTTACGCAAGATCAGGTCCGACTGCCGCCGCGCCATCCTCGTCGCTCCAGACTGGCCGAGGAGGTCGTGGTACCCGGATCTGTGGCATCTCACGGTGGGTCAACCGTGGGCACTACCAGACCGACCAGACTTGCTGTCTCAAGGGCCGTTTTTCCATCTGAATTCTGCTGCCCTCAACCTGACTGTGTGGCCATTGAGTCCTGGATCCTAGCGTCTTCAGGGTTATCTCAAGAGGTCATTGCCACTATGAGACAGGCCAGGAAACCAACGTCCGCCAAGATCTACCACAGGACGTGGAGGATATTTTTATCCTGGTGCTCTGATCAGGGTTTTACTCCCTGGCCATTTGCCTTGCCCACTTTTCTTTCCTTCCTTCAATCCGGATTGGAAAAGGGTTTGTCGCTCGGCTCCCTTAAGGGACAAGTCTCAGCGCTCTGTGTTTTTTCAGAAGCGCCTAGCCAGACTTCCACAGGTACGCACGTTCCTGCAGGGGGTTTGTCACATAGTCCCTCCTTACAAGCGTCCGTTAGAACCCTGGGATCTGAACAGGGTGCTGATGGCTCTTCAGAAACCACCTTTCGAGCCAATGAAGGATATTTCTCTTTCACGCCTTTCGCAGAAAGTGGTCTTCCTAGTAGCAGTCACATCACTTCGAAGAGTGTCTGAGCTAGCAGCGCTGTCATGCAAAGCCCCTTTCCTGGTTTTTCACCAGGACAAGGTGGTTCTGCGTCCGGTTCCGGAATTTCTCCCTAAGGTGGTATCCCCCTTTCATCTCAATCAGGATATCTCCTTACCTTCTTTTTGTCCTCATCCAGTTCACCAATGTGAAAAGGATTTGCACTTGTTAGATCTGGTGAGAGCACTCAGACTCTACATTTCTCGTACGGCGCCCCTGCGCCGCTCGGATGCACTCTTTGTCCTTGTCGCTGGTCAGCGTAAAGGGTCACAGGCTTCCAAATCAACCCTGGCTCGGTGGATCAAGGAACCAATTCTCGAAGCCTACCGTTCTTCTGGGCTTCCGGTTCCCTCAGGGCTGAAGGCCCATTCTACCAGAGCCGTGGGTGCGTCCTGGGCTTTGCGGCACCAAGCTACGGCTCAGCAGGTGTGTCAGGCGGCTACCTGGTCGAGCCTGCACACTTTCACGAAACACTATCAGGTGCATACCTATGCTTCGGCAGATGCCAGCCTAGGTAGGCGAGCCCTTCAGGCGGCGGTTGCCCACCTGTAGGAAGGGGCCGTTTTACGGCTCTATTACGAGGTATTATTTTAC